>NW_026057581.1:17473012-17505869 GCF_023721935.1 Panthera uncia
TTTTTTTTTTTTTTTTTTTTTCCTTCCCCTCCCCCATGGGTTTCTGTTATGTTTCTCAGGATCCACATAAGAGTGAAACCATATGGTATCTGTCTTTCTCTGTATGGCTTATTTCACTTAGCATCACACTCTCCAGTTCCATCCATGTTGTAGCTGTGTAGCCTTTTGAAAGGACCTGGTCTTTTAATGCCTCAATTCCCTCATCTTGAGATACAGTTTTTTCCTCATAGATAGAGTTACGTGATGATTATATGACCTAATAGATAAAGGACTTAGAGCCACGGCCGGCACATAATAAGTGTTCAATAAATGATGACTATTTTTATTACTCACTTTTTACCAGGTAACAGATTTACTTAAACATTTAAAAAGTGGATGTCCAAGAGGCCCTAACATTAACGCTTACATGAGACATAAATGAGAGGTCTTCTAAGGTATGCAGACTGATCTTTATGGAGAGTCTTGTGAACTTAAAAAATCCTTCCGAGATATCGAGGGTCCAATTCTGTGAAAAAGATCATTGAAGAATATCCACTGATGTTACTAGGTCTCCCCCTTCTAGGGGACAGTCTTCTCCAGGCTTATTGTCTACATCACCAATGGGCAATGTGGGTTTGGGATTAGGCAAGGACCTATTACCATCTTCTGGTCTATTTGTGCTCCACAGAAAATATTTAGGGCAATAGTCAACTGTCCAGTGCTCTTTCTAGGATATGGTGTTTATGTGTGTGTACATATACATATATATATCTATTTTTTTTTTCTTTTCTTTTCTTCTTTTCTTCTTTTTTTTCCTTGATGCCCCTCTGGAAATCTCCCATCTAAACCACCACCACGTCACCCTACAGCAGGACCAGTACTGATGCTCCGAGAGGTAGAATTTCCAATGCTTTAGCGGTGGCACACAGCCCAAGTAATATAGGTGGAGATCTATTTACTTAAATAAACCTTGGGCATGTCCATGATGAGATCATGTTCAAGGTTTTTTTCATATTGTGTAACATTAGATTAATCCAGCATTGGCTAGAGTTGATGTTTCAGCATTGGCTAGAGTTGATCTTTAACCTGTTTCACTTTGAGGGGTCATCTCTAGGGGCACTAACCTTCCAATAAGTGAAATTGCGTAATGCTGGTCTATTCTGGAGTCTCCTGAATGGAACATATTTTTAAAATTTTTCTCAAAAAAAATTTTTTTAAGTTTATTTATTTATTTTCAGCGAGACAGAGATAGCGTGAGCGGGGGAGGGGCAGAGAGAGAAGGAGAGAGAGAATCCCAAGTAGGCTCCGTGCTGCCAGCACAGAGCTCAATGGGACATTTCTTGTGGGTGCTGGGGAAGCTGTCCTTTAGGAATTGGAGTGCCTCAGACATGGGATTTTTAGTGTGTAGGAGAAAACAGCCCCATCCAAATCCCTATCTGGTATTTCCTAGATTTTGTTGATATGTAGTTTCCTTCAAAGATGGAGGGTTTTGGTTTTTTTTAAAGCCTATCTTTAATGCTGGCACCGTACCAAGGATTCGATTTTAAATAGATTGATTTGTTTTCATCTCCTTGTCTTGCCGTTGGGCTTATGACTTTTTAACATTTGTTTGTTTTACTCTAAAATTAGGGGCACTTGGGTGGCTCACTCGGTTGAGCATCTGACTTCAACTCAGGTCACGATCTCACATTCATGGGTTCGAGCCCTGCATCCGACTCCGAGCTGATAGCTCAGAGCCTGGAAACTGCTTCGGATTCTGTCTCCCTCTCTCTCTGCCCCTCCCCACTCACACACACACACACGCACACACACACTCTCAAAATAAATGAACATAATGAAAACATTAAAAAATAAAATTAGATAAGCATTTTCTTTTGAGTTATCAGGGCCACTGCTTGACCTACTCAAGTATGGTGATAATTACCTCCTACATGTTCCAACTATGTGCTTTTTGGGACCGTAGAGATACCTTGGCTATTCTTTAGGTTGGGAAGAAAGTCTTGGAAAAGAAGAAATGAGAAGGCTTGGTGGGGGGTGGGTCTCAAGCCAATTAGTAGACTGTACATGAACTCAGAGTAGAATGATGTAACAAACAAAGCCTCAAACATTAATCTTAGGTAGAACATAGGCTTAGATGCTTAATTTTCTCTGCTTTCTTAGATAGTTTGGTCTTATAGGCTCTGATATTCTGGGTGCTGGGATTCTTTGCCTTTTCTTCTTACTCATTTCCAGAATACCTCTGGGTTGAGCCGTGCTATAGTTTGCGTTCCAAATGTCAGATCCTTCTGGGAGGGGCCAGTTCTGGGTGGTTCTCAGTTCTTTTTTTTCTGCCAGGTTTTCAAACCAGCTCAATTTCCAGCTTACTTTTCATCCCACATTTAATGGGGTAATGGCATTGAGTTCTTGGGCTTTTTCACCTTAGCCTGAGGGGCCTCCTGCCTGAGAATTTAAATCTCTAGTGAGCTTCTCACTGTAGCTCTAATGAGATGATCAAGAACCACCTGAGGCCACATCCTAAATTATGGACTACTGATGGGAAAGGCCTGTCAGTTGGCCAGGCCAGGGGACACCCTACCTGGCACCTTTTTAACGTTTTACAAAGCTGATTGGTGCGACCTACCTCTAATTAGCATTTAACTACTTGCAGTTGAACTATAGGCGAGCTGACGGTACATAAATATGCACACAGGCAGAGCTTAGGGAAAGATTGAAGCTTTTTGAAAACTGTTTTAAAAATTCACCTTGTACCTTGAAATGACTTGGACCTTGGAACCCTGGTTTTCACTCCCATGACTTCGGCCTTTTCTCTCTCCCGATGCATCTGACAATGAAGTTTTGTTGGTAAAATAAATGAAGGCGATTCACTTGGATTCTTTCCATCTTTTCAGCCTTCTTATCAGGGCTTTTGGCGGTCTCAAGTCCCCCCGCCACCAGGATGGGAGTATTGACTCAACCGAGGGAGCGGAGTGGGTCGCAGGACAGCCCCTTGGCTCTCCAAGACCAAGACTACTTGGGAGTCTAACATCACTGTTTTCTTTTAAAAAATTTTTGGAAAATGTTTATTTATTTAGAGAGACAGAGAGTGTGAGCGGGGAAGGGGCAGAGAGAGAAGGAGAGAGAGAATCCCACTGATAGTGCAGAGCCTAATGCGGGGCTCGATCCCACGAACCACGAGAGCCATGAGATCATGACCTGAGCCCAAATCAAAAGTCAGACACTTAACCAACAGAGCCACCCAGGAGCCCCTCTTTTATTTTTTTATTAAAAAAAAATTTAATGCTTATTTATTTTTGAGAGAGACAGGGGCGGGGGGGAGGGGCAGAGAAAGAGGGAGACCCAGAATCTGAAGCAGGCTCCAGGCTCCGAGCTGTCAGCATAGAGCCCAATGCGGGGCTTGAACCCACGAACTGTGAGATCATGACCTGAGCCGAAGTCGGATGCTTAACGGATTAAGCCACCCAGGCGCCTGTCATTTGTTTTTTTAGATTCCACATATAAGCTTCTTATTCAGTGAAAAATAGTAAGATCATTCTCTAACTCAATTTAGCACTTCTAAGATGGCCCCAATCTTTAGATGCATTTACTCTGCTTTACTTTGGGGTTTTTTTTTTTATTTTGTAATTTTTTTTTAATGTTTACTTATTTTTGAGAGAGAGAGAGAGAGAGAGAGAGAGAGAGAGAGAGAGACAGTGTGCCAGCAGGGAGGGGCAGAGACAGAGAGGGAGACACAGAATCTGAAGCAGGCTCCAGGCTCCAAGCTGTCAGCTCAGAGCCCGATGCGGGGCTCAAACTCACAAACCATGAGATCATGACTTGAGTCTAAGTCGGATACTTAACCAACTGAGCCACCCAGGCACCCCCCTACTTTGGGGTTTTTAATGTCATGTCCTCTCAGATAAGCCTCAGCCCATGGGCTTCTATGAACAGTGTCAAAGGGGAAAAAGCGAGCCTCCCATCAAGTCCTAGATACTGGAAAGTGTGTTTGGCTGTTCTGATATTGCTTCTGTGTTGATCCTTGTCTGCCAGCCCCTTCCAGTCCCTTCGCTGGACATCTGAAAGATGTCCACAGAACGTCTTGGTGTTCGTGTTGAAGGCAGAGACCAGAGAAGAGGAGAGGAAAAAAAGGGAGTGGAGCAGAGTCCCTTAAAGGAAGAATGGGATCTGCCAGGAGGTGGGGTCGGTCAGGAACCCTGAGGCTCGTTCACCACCTGGGAAGAGGGGTTTCCCTCGAGGGTCCTTTGGAGGCTGCTTGGAAGTTGATGCTGACCTTAGCCTTGAGTAGGAACCCACTTAGAGGTGATGAGCACCGTAATCTCTCCTTTTCTCTCTCTCTTTTTCCAGCCCCATCCCTGCCAACAGAGCCCTGGAGCTGAAAGGGACGCTGATGTGGAAGAAAGGGTAGGGAATGAACAAGGCAGGGCTGAGCCTTGGGCTGATGATAAACAGAAGCAAAGACACTCTGGGGAGATAGGGTGGGGGAGAGTAGGGACCAAGGGTTCATCTGTCCTCTCCCCCCTTGGAGATCTCCAAGCTCTTGAGGTCCCTGTGGGCCTATGACTGGAGGTCTCCCCCAGGCCTGCGAGGAAGTCACTGGCACTCTCTTAGGTCAAACCCACAGAGCACACGGTAGATGTTAAGAAAGTATCTGGACCAAAAAAATAAACAAAAACAAAAAACAAAACCCCCCAAACGAAAAAACAACCACAGTTTTTTTAAGCAACAATAAAATTGAAAGGGAAGGATGAGAAAATCTTTTCCTTCTTTATCGAACAGAAATATTTACCTAGAGAACAGGTTTTAGTTTCTTTTCAAAGACTCCAGAAAAAAAAAGAGTAACTCATACAAAAATGCTTTGTGAAACTTACAAAAAAAACCACAACGTATTTGGCGAGGAGGTTCCTCTTCGTGCAAAATATATGGATGTGGACTCCTTCTAAATTTCTGAAAGGATGATTAAAAAAATGAGGTTTTCTCAAGAAATGAAGTAAATCTGAATCGCTTGCTTAAAATCGGGGGAAGAATAGAAATGTCAGCAATAATGAAATGAGTAAAATAGCTCTTAATCCTTATTCACTGAAGAGAAAGGAATATGTTGCTTTCCCTTCACCCCTGTCTTTGGAAGCGGCTAAAGTCATAGACTTTATGACTTTTGAATGAATTTCCTTACCACAAAAGACATCCATTCAAAGAAGGGCATATTTTTAAAGGAAAGGCATACAAGCAGAGAGAAGACAGGTAGGGCCCAATGCCTTCTGCTTCTTATGGTATACTTAAGAAGCCTGAGATGAGATCACCTCTTATCACGGGCTTCCGCTGAAATTAGTGTTCCACATACAGTCACCGTGAGGGGCACCCAGCTTCGTGTGACGAAGGAGCAGCCGCCTTCTGGAACACATCCAGCAAGGACGCCCTGACTTGAATATGGGGGCAGGTTTTCCATTGTAATGGAGTATCTGTCGTAATCAACAGATGTACTAGAGAGGTTTCTGCTGTAGGAAATGTATCATTATTTATATTATCCCTAAATAGACCAAACAAAACCAGAATAAATGCAAAAAAGATAAATCCACTCCATGTCTAAGAAAAGGTGGAAGGAAGCAGCTTAGGGTTATGTGTCTTGCAGCCCTGACTTTCGGTCCGGTCTCACATGGGAAGGTCATGAAGGCAACATTCCTCCTCTTTTGTCCAGAAAAGTGCCAAAGATATGTTCATGCCCCTGGCAAAACTGAGTGACCCGGGTCTAGAAGTTTCAGGAAAGTTAAGTGATGTCTTCCCAAGAAGGCCAGGGAAAGGAAACGGTTTATGATGGTGGCCAGACTGTGCCTTTTCTCTCTCTGTGCTGTCCTTTCTGTCTCAGTGTCAGAGTGTCTTATATTGGAGTCAATTTTATTTGATTAACATCATTTTGAATCTACATAGGAGTTGTCCACCGAAATTATTAGTGGTGCAGAAAAGAGTTTGTTCTGGCTTTCTTTTCTTCTCTTTGTTCTCTCTTCCTTCCTTCCTCCTTCCCTGCCTTCCCTCCTCTCCCTTCCCCCCTTCCCTCCTCTTTCTTTCTTTCTTTCTTTCTTTCTTTCTTTCTTTCCTTCTTTTTTCCTTCCTTCCTTCCTTCCTTCCTTCCTTCCTTCCTTCCTCTTTCTTTCTTTCTTTCTTTCTTTCTTTCTTTCTTTCTTTCTTTCATTTTTGGCTACTTTGCTCTGTCCTTTGAGTGACTGTATTTTATTGGAGTCCCTGCTTATGTGCATGGTTTGCTCTGAGCATGTGGTCTGGTGCACAATCTGTGTCCTTCTCTGTCTCTGGTAGCCACCCGACTTCCCCAAAGTTCTGTCGCCTTCAGCTCCTGTCTGTGAATAATGGTGTTTGTTGACAACCTATGTTAAAGAGAAGTTGTGAAAAAAATGTGCAGGGTACTTACAGAGCACTCTGGGCGTCTTGGAAAAGACGCACAATGTAAATACAAGGGAGCCTTAGCTTGGAACCAGTCTCTGAGCACTGCTCAGGCCTCACATATAATTTTATCTCTCCATCTAGGGCCAGAGTGCTTGGCAGGACAGTGAAAGACAGTTTCTGGATTGCATATTCCAGATGGTGTGTGCGTGGTGCTATTGTGCAAAAGGGTGTGCCTTCACGTACGGCCTCCTCATGACTTAGTCATGGAAGTCCTCATAGAGGAGGGATTTTTAGGAAGCCTTTTATTTCTTATTTATTTATTTATAATTTTTTTTCAATGTTTATTATTTTTGAGAGGGAGAGACAGAGAGCAAGCAGGGAAGGGGCAGAGAGAGAGGGAGACACAGAATCGGAAGCAGGCTCCAGGCTCTGAGCTGTCAGCACAGAGCCCGACGCGGGGCTCGAACTCACAGACCGCGAGATCATGACCTGAGCCGTAGTTGGCCACCCAACTGACTGAGCCCCCAGGCGCCCCTAGGAAGCCTTTTAAAGATGAGAGGAAGAAAGGTGTGCAGTGAATGCAGGATGGAAGGGACGCTTTGCGAATGTCAGGCGGGATTCTAAAAGCGGGGACAGAAGAAATGGGGATCACTGTGTATTAAAGGAATGAAAGTGAATTGTATTCACTTAGGAAGATGAATTTTAACATCCTTCCAGGAATCTGATCTGGGAGGGAGGCTTCTTCTAACCTCAGAGCTGTGAAAATGATCATTACTCCTTTGGGTGATTCTGAGAAGGAAAACCCCAATTTACAACTACAGGCAGGTGTCGTGGCAAGTTTATAATATATTCCAGACAGTTTTGTTTTTAACTTGGAGGATGATTATCAGTTACGACTTATGGGAAGTGAATCACCCTAAAATAAAAACTGCAACCCAGACCTCTACAGTCCTGAACATATCTAACCTTTCATACGTTTTTGGTTAATCAAAAGAGTACGTAAGTAACTGTGTGACACAGAGGCTGCTTGTGACCTTGTTTGGTGAAAATGGTTATAAAAAATTAAAGACAACAAAAACCTACAAAGTGGAATTGGCATTTTGCTCTGCCTTAAGGCCGGTCCTGAATCTAAGGGATGAAAGAAAGAAGACAATGATGGATTCACAGAGTGTGACAAAGAGCCAACTTTGTCACCAACACGAATTCCCTGGCAGAGCACCCCCCGCTCTCAGGCCAGTTTGGTTAAATTCCCCGGGCCCGAAGGTGGAGGTGTCTCCGGAGCAGGGGCTCAGGCTGGCCCTGCACCATCACCAGGCCAGAGAGGCTAAGGAAAAGTGGAGAATTTTCAGCGCAAAATGGAACTTGCCGTCTGAAAGCAGAAGAGCTGTGTTTACATCTAGGGCTACCATTTATTAGCCAGGGTGAGTGTCATTTTTAAAATCCAAGCCTCACTTACCACACCTGCAAAAGGTAGACAGTTTCTCACCAGGGTTATTGTAAAGATGAAACAAAAAAGTAGGTTTGAAGGGCTCCTGGGTGGCTCCGTTGGTTGAGCGTCTGACTCGACTTCAGCTCAGGTCATGATCCTGGGGTCATGGGATCAAGCCCAGTGTCGGGCTCTGTGCTGAGCGTGTAGCCTTCTTGAAATTCTCTTTCTCTCCCTCTGCCCCTCTCCCCCACTTGCATACGTATTCTCTCTCTGTCTAAAATAAAAAAAAAAAAGTGAAAATGGAAACTTTTTTTTTTTTTTAAACAGAAACAAAACACAAATTTTTGCTTGACTTAGTGACTAGAAGTGTAGGCCAATATTATCCTTGTTTTGAGTTAAGATACAGAGCCAAAGGCTCTGTATTTAAGGTCCAAAAACGAGACATAATTAGAAATCCTTGGGAAAGAGGGATCTTGGGAAAAAAAAAGGTATGGTATCAATACAAGTATTTCATCAAAAATCTATTATTTTGGCAAAATGTTGGGTTGAATTCTGGAAAGCCTCCTCCGGTTTTTTTTCTGAAGCACCTCCCCCCCGCCCCCCCCCCCCCCCCCCCCCCCCATTCCCAGCCGTGGTGAAACTGGGCATAATCGCTCCATTATGACACATGCTTTCCTGCTACATTAAAGCAAAAATGAGTTTGCCAAGAAAAAGCAGCTTTTCTCAGAGGGCGTAGCACATGTTGTGGGAAAACTAGTCTGGCTGGTTCTACCTCCGCTCAATCTTTGAGTGCAATTTTTGCTGTCAGCCATAGCAAGGAATATTGGAGCAACCGTTGTCGTGATGCCAGTTCCTCATTTGGGAAAACACACACACACACACACACACACACACACACACACACTCATTCTCAGAGTCACTGGAAAATTATAAATTGACATAACTTTCTAGATGGCCCGAGGACTTCAAAGAGTTAGAGAAGCATCAATCAGATAAAACCTGTGTGTGTCACCTATGTTTTAAAATGTTACAGTCATGTTTAAATAGCTAGCAGGTCAGTCTTTTTTAAAAATTCTTTTTCTTTCTTTTCTTTTCTTTTCTTTTTCTTTCTTTTTTTTTTTTTTGAGTATGCAGCAACATAAGCTTTGATACACTGGAGAAATACAATTCGTTTCCTCTGTTCGTTTTGTTTTGTTTTGTTTTAATTTTTTGCTGCTTTCGTTTATCCTGGAGGTGGTCCCAGTCTGGTCTGTCACCAGACCCAGCGTACTGGGCGGGGAGACAGGCCGCCCAGGAGGGAATAACCGGGGCAGCTAGGTAGGTAACTGCGGCAGATTTTTCTCTCCCATCCCCTGCTCTGTGCCCGAAGGCCGTGAACACGACCTTCAGCACACCTTGTCATAGGAGGAACTTTCTGGAAGCCAGCCAGCTGAAAGGCCCAAGGTCAAGCAACGAGCATGACTATCCGCCACGAGAGGAACCTGGGGGGACCCAGGGAGGTGACGGCAGGTGGAAAGGCAGTTAGTGAGCCCCGCCAAGCTGCTCGCTCGCTGCTGTGGCTCAGTCGACGGCAGCGGCTGCTGTGACCGCTGGGAAGGTTTTATCTACTGATCAACACGGTGTGCCAGAGGGTTGATGGGAGAGCCCGCTTTGGCAGAGGGTTCCAGTTGTAGCCTGCAACCAGGCGGCAGAAGGAAAAGCGGGGGGGGGGGGGGGTGGGGGAATTCCAACAAGAGACCATCAGGATCATTTCTTTGGAGCACAGACACCGGGTCCGGGCTTTGCCCGCTCCATCCGGGCTTTTGCAGCCACGACTGCCTGCTTGCATTAATTAATTACCTCTGGTTCCCAGACACATTTACTCCAAACTACCTTTAGGGTTCAAAGTGCAGGAACAGAACGACTTGGGTGGAAAGCAATTAACAAACAGGTCATTTTAAATTAACAGACACTTTTACCAGCTGACCCAAATAGCTGGTTTACATATGTCATGGCACAGCCCAGCGATGCCATATATCTGGTGAATGAATGAATGAATGAGTCATGTGCTCTCCAGTCAGGTACAATGAGTTTATGTGGGGATTTAAATATTTCATCCAGACAAAGTTGCCAGAAAGCTAAACCAAAGGGGGGGGGGTAGAAAATAAAAGTAAAAGCTTACACAAATTTTAATATCAGTCACCTTTATTTGGATATAAAAAGTATATTCGAATTTCTGTAAAAATGCATTATTCATTTGCTGTCAGTTTTTTTTCCCACTGTGAATTTTTCTAGTATCCCTAGAATAGTCGTTATAATTTTTGGAGTATATCCCTTTTCCCTTGCATGATAGGTGTCTATGGCTTTTTACTCCTATTTTGAAAAGAGGCACTCTGTTTTATATTGCCTCGATGATAGTGGGGATTTAACAACGTTGAATGAAACAAAAAATGAATTGTATATATTCCCGGAATTCAAAATAAATGACTACAGAAGAAAACCGCAGAAATTTATACCAAATTTCAGTAAGTTAATAATAAGCTACCTATTGCTTCGTAAAAGGGTTCTTCATAGGATAATGGGTTCCTTGACAGCATTTAACATTATTTGATTTACGTGCAACTTTTCAGGAACAGTTAACAACATAAAGTGGGAGAATGCCCATTGGGTTATTGTGGGTGGTAATGACACCTGGGAAGTAGCTGTGTTTTCATGTAATTTACAGCAGCAGTAAACGCATATTGATTAAAATATATCCACACGTGCAACCTGTTCTTCAATCTATTATTTAGATAGACTAAGTAGAGGTGATGCTCCTTTTGGTGTTTTGTGTAGTGCCTAGAGCACTGTTAACACTCATTAAAAGTTAAGGATAGTAACGTCTGGCTAGCACGCGACACAAATTTTCCATTTTACAAAACATTGAACAGAAATGGCAAGGCATGAAATGCCAGGCAAAATGCACAAGAGATACTATAGTGTCTTTAGCCTGCTAAAGACAAGTTGAGTATATTTGGTAGACTTTTCTCACCCCAGGTTTACCACTCAATACCGACCCCTTATCACAAAGGACCACGAGAAAAGGCTGACGGGGTCCTATGTTAAGGTAGATTAAACAGGCACCTCCAAAAAAACTGAATAATTCAGGGGTCAAAAGTAGTAGACTGAACTAAAGAATTGAAATGTAGTAAATAAAATAAGACATGAGGACTGGTTCTAACCAAATTATTATTTATTTCTTTTTAAACTTTATTGTAGCCAGATTTTTAAAGTGGGATGTCCTGAATTTGTTATGAACCAAGTTCACTACTAATGAATTTTGAATTTTATTTTCCCTACGGAAATCTCACTGGGGAAATTCAGGCACTTAGGGAAATGCACTGAATTCTTCCTGTATAAAAAAAAATTGGCATCCTGGGGGGACAACCTTCTAAGATAAAGCCTTGGAATGAGAAGACCTAGGCTCTGGCTCAGTGCTGTTGTTAATAACTATCTGACATTGATAAAGTGTTGTAGTCGTTTGTACTAGTTTACTTTGGTTACTTCCTCTGTAGGTGAACAGCACTTTCCTGCAATGAAACTTCTTAGGCCTGATGGCCTGTGATTCTAAATAAGCAACTTTCTACCAGGAAGTCATTTGCGTTCAACCGACAGATGGCCAAGATCACCAGAAAAATGTATGGATAATCCTAAAACTAGTACGAAGAGCCCTGGAGTAGGAGGTTAGGAGACTTGCAGTGTGCTTCTGCCTTGCTTTCTGCCTGTATTTCATTTTCCACTTTAAAATATGAAGCAGAGGACAACCCTTACCTAATTTGCCTGGGTGCTATGAAAAAAATATGCAATTTCTTATATTAAAAAAAACCCTTATTTTTTGAGAAATACAATATAATAATTATACACATATAATATATAGTATATACATATACATATATAATATATAGTATATACATATATAGTATAGTATATAGTATATACATATATAATATATAGTATATAAAATTATTATATTGTATTATATAGTGTATATAGTATTGTATATTGTATATATTGTGTGTATATTGTATATATTGTATATATAAATATAATATTGTACATTATATATAGTGTATATGATTATTATACTGAATTATATGTTGTATATTATATATAGTATCTATAACTATAATAGTGTACATTATATATAGTATATATGATTAGTATACTGAATTATATATTACATAGTGTACATAATATATAGTTTATATGATTATTATACTAAATTATACATATTACATATTATACATTATATGTAGTATATATGATTATTGTATGGAATTATATATATTACATATTGTACATTATGTAGTGTATATATGATTATTATACGGAATTATATATATTACATATTGTACATTATATAGTGTATATATGATTATTATACGGAATTATATATATTACATATTGCACATTATATAGTGTATATAATTATTACATTGAATTATATATAAATATTATACGTATTATACAAAAATTTTACCTAAGTTTCAGTCCTGTGGGGCACCTGATGTTGCAGTTATTTGCTTCCAAAACACACCGAATTTCCTTTAGTTGTCCTATGTTTTCTAGAGCGTAATACCTTTAGAATTCTAAACTCAATAAAAACAATGTCTCCGAGTCGGCCCCTGATTTTAAAAGTTCCATGAACAGATTTCCAATCAGTAGGACATGATTGTTTTCCCTTGTTTCAGATAAATAGAAAGCCAGCACACTGATTGAAATACAGCCAGAAATAAAATAAATAAAATCCACCTTTCATCAGATTCATTTCAATGTTTTTATTTATGTGACAATATTATTAAAAAGCATCTCAATAACTTAAGCAAACAGGCTGGAGTGGTTGAAATACCACGACTTTTGAAAGGGAATCACATCTTTACAGGCGACTTTCCACATCTGTCCTACACAAGATACCAGTTGACTTCAGAGCAACGTCTTCCAACATAGGGGAAAGGAAAACAGAAGCCACAACAATGAAAGCAATGAACAGTCAAGTGACCCAAGTACCCAGATAGTGGGGAAACTGAGGCCGAATATATCACTTTCTCAAAGTCGAACAGCTAGGAAGGGCCGGTCTTGGAGCTGAAATCTTAGCTTACAGATCCTGGGCTCTTTCCACCGCCCCTGCTAGTCCGGACACAGCTCTGTTGCCCCAAGAGAGAAGGAAACTGGCCGGGGCTGGGGGAAGAGTGCTCTACTCTCCAGATAATGCAGCTCCTTGCATAGTCTGTTGGCGAACCTCCAAGTTTTACCAGTTTGCTCTGCAGACTTTGTGCCGTTCCTTCCCACTGTGCATCAGCTCCAACTGCTACACCCTTGCCCATCCTTTTCCAGGTATGATGTGGCTTCGGGAAGTGAAACAAATGCTTTCATCCTGGGACACGTTTGGAAATTGCTGCTTTGCATACTTGCAGCCTTGCTCTCTATTCTGATCAAGCAGGAAACACATCCGAATATCAGCAAAATCTATTCTAATTTTCACAGGGGCCCCTCCCGCCTAGAGACTCACCACAGCACTTTTCACCTCCAGGAATCCGATAATAAATACGGTACCCTCCCTTTTTCATCCAGGGCTCGTTCCGTAATGACAATAACAACATTCACTCTTCCCTGTTCTAAAGAGGCCGCGGGTATGGTCAGTTCCCTGTGCTATCCACCTGGCTGGGGGCTTGGAGGGCTTCATTCCCACATTCCAGTCTCTAGGGGACACCTGTCTTATTCCAGGACCCTTGCGTTTTCTTAAAGACAACCTATTATAAATCCACTCCGCTTAAGCAAATCCAAGACTTGTAAGAGTGAAAAGGTTGAGTCTCTCCTTCTGCCGCCTTGAGCAATAGTCCATTCTGGGCAATCAGTTGTCCAATTCCGTTCAGAGTGTTAAAGATATTTTTTATTTGTTTACTTTTCATCTATTTATTTATTATACTTCGGAGGACTCCAAGAAACAAAGAACTGTTGGTGTTTTATAAGAATATAAAAAGAGGAAACCATTAAGTAATTTTATAAAAATTAGAATTCCAACATTCTAGTTCAATGTTGTTAGTACTTCTGAACATTCTCCTTTTCTTTTAATTTTTTAAAATGTTTATTTTTAAGAGAGAGAGAGAGAGAGTGTGAGCAGGGAGGTGATGGGTGGAGAGAGGGAGAGACACAGAATCTGAAGCAGGCTCCAGGCTCTGAGCTGGCAGCACAGAGTTCGATGGGGGTCTCAAACCCACAAACCAGGAGATCATGATCTGAGCTGAAGTCACACGCTTAACTGACTGAGCCACCCAGGCGCCCCCTGAACATTCTCCTAAGTATCAGTAGGTGGTGCTGAGATTAGCAACCACAAGACTGCAAATTACTAATACTTTGTGCTGGAAATGTCAACTATGAAATTAATTTGGCTGGTATTAAAAACGTCGGTGCTAATTGTAGGCTCAGTAGGCACAATACGTTTTATCAGCACAAGTCACACTATTGTGTAATTATTATTTACTCCTGATCATCCTATCAGTTTGCCGGAATTGTTCCTCCTCTGCAATTTTTTTTCCTATTACTCATCAATATCACTATAGTAGCTGAGCCATAAGCAAAATGATGTGTTTGAGAAGCGTAAATGAGGAGGTAAAAACAATTGCAACTTTTAAATGATGAGTTTTGTGCTCTAGACTTAATGCCAGAAATCACAACTTTGAAGGATCACTGATAGAATTTAAAAATCATCAGATTTTGAGACTGATTTTGGAGGATAGTTGCTCTACACCTTGACTGAGGGAGGCTGAAACTACAGCATATAAAATAGAAAGTGGTCTGGGCTGCGCTGTACTGTGAAAACATCCTAGGCTCGTTTCCCACCACTGTCAGGATCAGATGGGGTGAGCTTTAGAACTTGGTTCTCTAAACAAGCCTCTCACAGTTTTGTCAGGGTGAGTAGCAAGGAGGCTTCAAAGGAAGGAGGTTGCCACGAAAGACAGCAGAAGAGAAGTAAGTTCTAACTGATATAAAAAAGCTGGGCTAGAGAGCCATTTTATAGGCTGGCTTTCAACAAAACGCAAGTTTCAAGGATCGAAGGGTTTAATAACCAAACTTGTTTGATTTTGCTGAGGACGGAATGCGTCTTACGAACTGCACCTGAAAGCAAACACTATGACTCTTAGAAGTAGAAATACAGAGTTCCAGGATGGGTCTGAGGACAAACAGCGTCAGGAAGTGCCCAAGTTGTCAATTTCAAGACAAATACCTTCAAGTAATAGAGTTCAAAGACGCGGCTGGTTTTGAACATTTTGCAACTCAACCAATATGGTAAGTTCTCTTATTCACGTGTGTATTGACTTGAAGGCAAACATAAAAATGTTTTTCTAGAAGACCCTATAGGTTTTACGTATGTATGTATGAATTTTACGGCATGATTCACACATAACCCTATACTAGTTTTGGATGTACCCCACAATGGTTTGATATTTGTATCTATTGCAAAACGATCACTATAGTAAATCTAGTTAACAGGGGGTTATAGCTTTTAACTTTGAACCAGTGGGAGTAGTGGTTGCTTTTATTTTTAAAAAAAATTGTAATGTTTATTTATTTTTGAGAGAGAGATAGAGTGTGTGGGGGAGGGGGCAGAGAGAGAGGGAGACCCAGAATCCAAAGCAGACTGTCAGCACAGAGCCTGACACGGGTCTCAAACTCACAAACGGTGAGATGATGACCTGAGCCAACACTTAACCCACCAAGCTGCCCAGGTGCCCAGCATGGTTACTCTTTAATTACTTCGGTAACTATGGGAGGTAAAATTGGAAGGAACCGTAAAGATTTCTAGTTCCTAATCTAGCCTTTCTGGACTTAGATGATGAAAATTAATGATCAGCAAATAATTTTTCAGTAGTAGAGGTCTCAAAGTAAGTAATTCTTATTTCTATCACAATGCGCAGGTCAAAAAAATACAATATATGGAATTACTTGTATAATTTCCTACTTGCAAAGCATAATTTCTCTTCTTCCTTCCTTCCTCCCCCCCCCCCCCCCCCCCCCCCCCACCTCCCCTTCCCACCTACTTTATACGAAAGTCAGCTCTCGCTTTTCGATGCACAATGGACTGCCCATGTACTTTTCAGTAACCATCTCTATTCTCTTGCCTCCAGCAAGGCCGTGAGAGTCTTAACTATAACAGCAGGACATAAAGATAAGGGCCAAGGTTGGGCACAGAAGAGGTGCTGGCTGATGTTTTATTACAAAGCTGCCTCTCTGACAGGGGCTATGATAGATAAATATGGAACATGATCTGTTTGAACATGGAAAAGGAAAACATCCATTTGAACAGTGAAGACCTATTATCTACACATACCTTAATTTAATAGTTTATTTCTTTGTGTCTATCAGATTTACAGCTGAACATATATTACATACACTTATCTAATATATACGAATGTAAACCTAAGGCAACATTTTATTGAGAATCTCGGGAATTCCCTTTCCTAATGGGGTAAGAATGGCCCAAATGATGGCCTAAATTCTTACCAAACCTGAAAATCGAGTCATTGCAATTTTACTGAGCTAGGTGCTAAAATTCGCATTTTTTGCAATCCGGTTTCTTTGTGGTAGGTCAAAGATTGTCTTTGGTTGAGGGAAAAAAAGCTTGGAGAGAGATAAGATTCCCCCTATCAGTTTGAACAACTGACTCTCTAAGAGTCAAGCTAGAAAATGCCTCACGGTGTTGTCAGAATCAAATGGAAACATTTGTTATACAAGGCCTAAAAAAAAATCTTGTGAAAATTACTGCAACTTCCCTACTGGATTCATAGATACAGATTTTTGAAACAGGTAAAGTCCACAGGTGTGGGATAAAGGCTCAGTCTATACAATAAAATAAAACCTTTAAATGTATAGGTAAAATTTGAACTTACTGTTTTTTATCTGCCCTCAGCTTCAGATAGTGGCGTCCAGTTCATGAATTTCATATTTAGGGGCCACTGTGAAAGCTTAAATTGTGAGTTTTTTTGGAAAACCTTAAAAATCCATAAAACCTTTAAGAGATACAAAGGTGTATTATTATGTTGGCTAATTTCTATTTGGTAGTAGCTTCATCCTTTATAATGTGAGTATTTATTAAAGTGCTTCTATACTTTATTGAAAAATTTTTTTTAATGTTTACTATTTATTTTTGAGAGAGAGAGACAGACACAGCATGAGCAGGGGAAGGGCAGAGAGAGAGGGGGACACAGAATCCGAAGCAGGCTCCAGGCTCTGAGCTGTCAGTGCAGAGCCCAACGCGGGGCTTGAACCCAGGAACCACAGAGAGAAAGACAGAGCATGAGTGGGGGGAGGGGCAGAGCGAGAGGGAAAGGGAGACACAGAATCCAAAGCGGGCTCCAGGCTCTGAGCTGTCAGCGCAGAGCCCGACGCGGGGCTTGAACACACGAACCGTGAGATCACGACCTGAGCAGAAGTCAGACGCTTAACAGACTGAACCACCCAGGTGCCTCGAAAGTGCTTCTATACTTTAATAAGGAAAAAGTTTGTCTGCTTATTATTCCTTTAAAAGACACCTTTGAAAGGGGTATATTTGCTCTCTTTTCTTCATTTTAATACTTGGGTGAATATATTCTTTCCTAAATTAAAGATAGTAAGTGGTATAAAATTTGATGAACTTCTTCCAGAAATAAGCTGAGATACTCTGAAGCAGACCTCTCTGACATACTCACACACGTTTGTAAATTCAGACAAATCATGGAAGCAGCTTGCAATACACATGTATTACCTTTTGATGAACTGATACTTTTCAGCGTTGCGTGTTTTATATGGTCCCCACCCAGGAAGGCACGTTGTTGGCTTACTTCGTCAAGCCTCTCTTTATTTAAATATTCGCTTTCTTTTTGAAATGACCTAATTCCATTTGGTGTTCACTACGCGTGCCGAATGCCTCTCTTTCTGGGGAGGAGGAACGGAAGGGGTGGGTGGGAAGAAAGAACCATGATTTCTTCATGAACTGTCTTCCTATATTCCAACTACCAGCTTGTTCCTCTGTAACCACATTGATCACGGCCTGTCTTTTTTTTTTTTTTTTTTTTTAAGTTAATTTATTTATTTTCAGGCGGTGGGGGAGAGGGGCAGAGAGAGAGGAGAGATAGAATCCCAAGCGGGCTCCTAGACTCGGGGCTCGATCTCAGAAACCACGAGATCATGACCTGAGCGGAACTCAAGAGTCGGATGCTTAACAGAATGAGCCACCCAGGCGTCCCTATCACTGCCTGTCTTGTGTTATTTATGTGTCTGTTTCTTCACTCGGAAGAGTTTGGTTGAACTCTGATAAGCAGCCCTGGCTGGATCTTCTAGGTTTCTCTCTTTTTCTCTGGATGCTCCTGTGTTTATGAGCATCACAGGCTCCTGACTTCTCTGGAACCATTGCTTTGCTTGTCCAGGGTTAGGGTTACTGCCTAAAAGCTGGCCGAAACTCATCCCATCATTAACATTTCTCAGAGAATTCTTGGGCCAACGGGCTTGGGAACAGAGAGTAAGAGAGGAAACCCCTGGGAGAGAGATTTCTGTTTTAGTTCGGGACAAATGGGCGTCAGGATGAGGCCATAGCCCATTCCACAGACGGTGTCCTGCACAAATTCTATCGCCGTAGGCATCCCGGTCTTGCCTGGATTTCTCAAACCTCATTTATATCAGGTTGTGAGTAGGTTGAGTGTTCAAACGAAGAGGCCCCTGAGGCTTCCAGAAACTTTCCATTCCTAGAATGTCAGCTTGATGTTTCCTGGTATCTTGAACCAAGCCTACCTTTTAATCAGGAGCCAGTGTGGAATATGGTGCAAGAGTACAGGCTCAGATCCCAGGTCCAGTGCCAACCTTGTAACCTTGTTGTTTAACGTCTCTGTGCCTCAGTTTCCTCCTCTGCTACGCGGGTGTACTCATAGCGTCCATCTCACACAGCTGTCACGAGCATTAAATGACTTAACACACGTAAAACATTGAAAACAATGACTGATATCTCCGACATCTAGAAAGCCTGGATTTTTAATCTAGCTGCGTTTAGTATTTATTAGTTTTATTACTGTGTGGCTTCTTTGCTTTCAAAGTTTTTTGACTTTTCCTTCCACTCCAAGAGGTTAATCGAATGCTGCAAATGACTCATACTCCCATGTTCCTTAAGGATACAGATACTGACCGGTCATGAGGTGAACAGGAAGAAACAAAACAATAAACGTTGCTTTTCATGATGGTGCCTGTGGATACCTCTGTTCTTGATGACCTAAGGCCCCTAAAGTCTCTCACCTGTCTACTTTGAATTCCTACCAAAAAAACTAAAACAAATATTACCCCCCCGCAAAAACAAACAAACAAACAAACAAACAAACAAAAAACCCCTCTATTCCGAGAGCTTATTTTGTCTTAGAGACCTGCCTTCAGGCAAAAAATTGAGAAACCCTATAGCGGTAGCACATGAGGTAAAATATCTCTGCTGTGGTCAGTTTTTAAGGTCAAAAAGGTGAGATAAATATTTTTTTCATGTGCCTTTCTGGACTGAGTGGTTTAGCCAGGAGGAAAACGTGTGTATTTACACACATGCATACATGTATACGTGTGCACACACATACACACATTAGAGTAGTGAAGACAATGAGACAGTTATAAGACAAAAGAAAACAAAATTCCAAGGGTGCCTGGCTGGCTCTGTGGGTTTACTGTCCGACTCCTGATTTCGTCTCAGGTTAGGATCTCACGGTTCACGGGCTCGAGCTCTGAGATGGGCTCTGTGCTGACAGTGTGGAGCCTGCTTGGGATTCCCTCCCTCCCTCTCTGTCTCTGTCCCTCCCCCCCTCCCATGTGAGCACTCTCTCTCTTTCTCTCAAAAATAAAAAGATAAAATAAATAAAACCTTAAAAAAATTTCCGAGAATAGGCGAGTCACCAGATGGTCACATATTTGAGAAGAGGAAGAAGCACATTTGGCTACTTTATTTATTTATTTAATTTTTATTTATTTTTTTTAAATCTTTATTTATGAGAGGGAGACAGCGTGTGAGCAGGGCAGGAGCAGAGAGAGAGAGAGACAGAGAGGGAGACACAGAATCTGACGCAGGTTCCAGGCTCTGAGCTGTCAGCACCGAGCCCGACACGGGCCTCAAACTCGCAAACTGTGAGATCATGACCTGAGCCGAAGTTGGACGCTTAACCGACTGAGTCACCCAGGCGCCCCAATTGGCTGCTTTAATAATTGTCTCCACGTACGTTTTTTTTTTTTTTTTTTTTGTTTTCTTTTACAAAATCACCATGAAACTCTCCAAGTGCCTTCATCTAACAACCCAGCTTCCCGGGTGCTGTTCTACAGGCAGTGAAGCCTCCAAGTCATCTTGGCAGGCACGGTGTCCTGCCCGGTGGCTGGGGGACATAGACAAGACCAGCCAGACCAGGATAGCAATCATTGCGGTGGGACCAGAGGACCAGAACGTGTAATCAACCAATCGTGTGAAATTGGGCCATCCAAACAGCCCCTCCTTGCCTCTGTTTACTCCTTGTTAACTGAAAGAATTGTGCTAAATGACCTTAAATGTCTTTTCTGCATCTGAGATAGAAATATAAGAGGCAAGGTTTCCTTCATAGACGTTGGCCAAAACCTACCTACAGAGTGAGATAATTGTGTGCCTCCCCCAAGATTTCCCTTTTGCTTGTTTTTCATGGGTTTTGACCATTTTGTCATCTATTATTCCCGACTCTGAGAGATGGACCAGTCAAGTGGGAGAATGATTGAATGAGCCAAGCCATCACTTATAGATTTATCCTTGAGGGCAGCTGTTGGATGGTTCTTATGGGTGAGGTGGTTTATCCCACTGATTGGTTTATTGATATATTTTCTTCTTCTAACCCTTCGGATCCCTTTACCACTAGCAGTAGAGAATAAAGAATATCTCACATTTCATATGTATGTGTCCTTTTATTGCACACGCACATGAAACACATACACTATGAACAATTCTAAGAATGAAGGTAGATAGAGTGCTTTTCAGCCAGGTTGTTTACATGCACAATAAAAAAGGGAACAACGTATAATAAATTTTTAAATCAGTTTTTTGTTTTTGTTTTTTTTTTGGTAGGGGAATCTACAGTCCCCTCCCCTCAGTCGCTAATGCATTAAAACTGAAAAGCAAGTTGTCAGTAAATGACAAGTAATTGACTCATGATGACACTTGGCTTCTCCTCTCCTAATGGCTATTATTGTTGCAGGTTGGGCTCATTAGTTCCTAGGTGTGGTTTTCCAACCGGGGCCAGATCAGTTTATCAGAGACCAAATAAGCACATGGGATATAATTAGAGATGTGTGAAGGGCCAAAGCATCCACTCTTCCCATTTAGAAGAAAAATACTCACTTTTTCTTGGCAGCCACACCTTCTAATTACTTGCAAATGTTTAAGAGTCATTATCTTCAAAGTTTGGGGCAAGACAGGAAAAGAGGGGAAAAGCACTGATAGTGGAAACACCGGAGGATCAAAGGCCTTGGTTAACCACCAACTGGGTTTTCTTTTGGGCGACGCAGAAGCCCCACCAGAGGGGACCAGTTGACAGCGAGTTGGCCGAGCTGGCTGTCCAGGTGGCCTGGAGAACTGTGTGCAGTCTCCCTGCCCATGAGCTACCCTTTCCACCCATTTCCTTTGAAGCCCTTCCGTTGAGCAAGAGGTGGTGACGGTGGTGGTAGGGGTGGGGAAGGATGGGTTCGAGTTTCCAGGGGTGAAGCGGTTAAATGCTGCCACCTTTCTTTCCCTCTGCCACCCCACTTCTAGCTCCCCGCTGGGCAGGGTTGAGATGACCTTCTTTACCTTCAGACCTTGGCATTTCTCCCTGGGAGTGTGTTTGGTTATTGAAGGTCCTCACTACAGGGGCCTGTAGTAGGGGCCTCCCTGCTAAGGGAGGGCCTGACGAGAAATTTTACTTCCACTGCTGGCATGGCCCTGGGCTTCATTATACCTCTGTTTAGGCATTTTCTATAATTTCTGCAAACTGTAAGAGCTACCTAGTTTCTCCCTGTTGAGTGTTCAGCAAATGGGAGGCAGATTAAGACTTTAAAAAGGGATAGCATCAGGGAACCTGGGTGGCTCAGTTAATCGTCCGAAGTCGGCTCAGCTCATGATCTCCCGGTTCGAGCCCGGCGTCGGGCTCTGTGCTGACAGCTCAGAGCCTGGAGCTTGCTTCAGACTCTGTCTCCCTCTCATTCTGTCCCGCCCCCACTTACTCTCTCTCTCTCTCTCTCTTTCAAAAATAAATAAATATTTAAAAAATTGAAAAAAATAAGTAAAAAGGGATAGTGTCCATGTGGGGCTCAAACCCACAAACCCTGAGATCATGACCTGAGCTGAAACCAAGAGTTGGGTGCTTAACCAACAGAGCCATCCAGGCACCTCCTAAGGGCAAATCTTAAATCTCCTTGAAGGTGTTTGGCCTTTGGACAAGAATACCACAGAACTTCTTTGACTATGGTAGTCCATTCAATTATGGAAATGCTTCTGGAAGTTTCATGAATGAATTAAGATGACCTAAGAATGAAGGAAGCATATACTTTGGTCTGGAGTTAATTCATAGATACAATGTTTCTTTTCTTCCTTTTTGTTTCTTTGCTCCCTCTCTTCCTCCCTCTTTTCCTTCCTTCCTTCCTTCCTTCCTTCCTTCCTGCGCTACCACAATCACGCACCCTTTTCTACTTGTAAACTATTTGAGAAAATATTTTCTCAGTCATTCAAATAAATCCTGGTGGTTTCTCTTTCAATCTTCCATTCTTTAAGGAGCATAATAAAATTCAGAAAATGCTGCACAATTTTGAATTACTTTAGAGAGAAATATTTCCAAGTAGTTTCCTCTGTCTCAGGAATTTTTGTGTTCAGGATTATCTTGTAAAAGCTGCCTTTTTGCCACTTAACGTTCAGTCAGCCATATCCAGCTTTTACTAGAAGATGCTCTAATTAACCAAACAGTGCCTCCATTTCTTTGAATTTTTATGCCACTTAAAACCCTTTAAAAGGGACTGGATTTTTAAACGTCTTCTCTCTTAAAGTTGAAAAACATTTTTAGTATCTGTTAAGTGTTCATGTTGTGCTCAGCACTTAACCGGTGCTATAAATGTTGGACTATATGAGAACCATATGATACAGAGTCTCTGCTAGAGGTTTTGATATCCTGAAAGAGAGCAAGGGACTCATTGCATGTGTGTATGTGTCCCTATGTTCAGTATATATGGTATTTGTACATCCACATATATTTCTCATATATATGGACATAGACACGCATACACACACGCCTATTTTTTTTTTTATTTTTTTAACGTTTATTTATTTTTGAGACAGAGAGAGACAAAGCATGAACGGGGGAGGGTCAGAGAGAGGGAGACACAGAATCTGAAACAGGCTCCAGGCTCTGAGCTGTCAGCACAGAGCCCGACGCGGGGCTCGAACTCACGGACCGAGAAATCATGACCTGAGCCGAAGTCGGCCGCTTAAGCGACTGAGCCACCCAGGCGCCCCACACACATGCCTATGTTTTAAACCAATGCGATGCACATGCATGCATCCAAAGACGCACAGACAGAGCAGTTCCTTCCCAAATCCGAAGTCCTTGAGACCAGAGGAAAAATATATGGTTGAGGGACTGAAGTCAAAAGTGACTTTTAAAATGCTATGGAGGTCATTAATATAAATAAACACCAACGCGACATAAAGCCCAAAGCAGTGATACTCTGCAATACAGGATGTGGTATTGTGCATTTCACTTGCCATCCTTTGCTTACTGAGAAACTGCTCAGCAGCCCCCTTCACTGAATTTCTAGTGAATCCCGGCTGAGTGAATCGCTTTGTTCAAGTCGGTATGGTGCTGAGCCTAGTCTGCCCCGCCACCCCAGTGTCTCGTGCCTTCCTGGCTGTGTGCGTCTTTCCTCTGAGTCTCTTTTAGGGTCCGACTGAAGCCTTGTGATGTCCAGCCTTTCGGCTGCCCACGAAAATCTCCAACCGACACCTGAGCCATTTATCCCTCTATACGTCTCTCAGCTCCCTCGTTTCTGACTGAACGTAAGGAGAGATGCTCAAAACCAGTCTTCACCCCCGCCCCTTCCATCTTCTTTTATCTCCTCCAGACTTCATTTCAAAAGCCAGCGCTCCTCTTTTTCATTTACCCACTTTTTTTTTTTTAATTATTATTAACATTTGGTGAGTTGCAAGGAGGAACAAGGCGGGTATGGTTCTCATCGGCATGGAGCTGTGTGCCAGGAGTTGTGCTAAATGCTTCAGTACACACTCCCTTCTTGTATCAACTTTACAAAAGAGATCTGCCCATTTTATAAGGGAGAACATCGAAGCCAAGTGGTAGAGTTACGAGTCAAGCTGAACAGTCTATCTGAGGCCAAACTCACTTTATTTTAAACACTACATGGCGTTACTTTCACCTTATTCTACTCCAGATCTCTGGCTCTTGCCACTGGGTAAGCAGAAGAGAGGTAGCGTGACCCTGGAGGTAACCACAAAAGAGCAGATGATGGATACTACGTCTTGGGCAGAACTCCAAGATGGCTCCCAAGATTTCCCTGGTGGGTATACGGTGTGTGGTTCCCTCCACTTGAAAGCGCACAGAATCTGTGACTACGATGAGATGTCCACCCTTGTGGTTAGGTTACATTATATGATGGATACATGGCAAAGGTGAAGGGATTTTGTAGATGAGTTGACTTTGAGTTCATTCAAAGGGATATGATTCTGGGTGACACTCCATCAGTTGAGTCCCCAAGAGTAGAGATTCTCTGATGTAAATATTCTGCTATGAGATGGGCTATAAGCTGGGAGAATCTAGGGACTGAGAGCCACCCACAGCCAGCAGTCAGCAAGGAAATGGTGACCTCAGTCCCACATCTGCAAGGCAATCAATTCTGGTTGCAACCAACCGGTGACCTTGGAAGAGGACAATGAGCCCCAGATGAGGTCAAGCCCCCACCAACATTTTGATTTCAACCTGGTGAGACCTAGAGCCCATATCCATAAAAATTGTGAGATAATACATCTTTGGTGTTTTAAGCCCCTAATTTTGTAGTGATTTGTTGCCCAGCAATAGAAAACAAATATAACACAGGGTGCCTAGGTGGCTCAGTTGGTTAAGCGTCCGACTCTCGATCTCAGCTCAGGTCTTGATCTCAGGGTCTTGAGTTCACCACACCTTGGGCTTCGTGCTAGGTGTGAAAAAAAAAAATACAACATGCAGGAAACATTAAGAAGGAATAAAGATCAGAAGTTACCTTCTTCCCAATAAAAAATAAGAAAGTTGGTAAATCTCACTTAAACTTCAACTCTAATCACACTTTTTTCCTTTTTCTCCTTATACTGCTTATTTCTCCTGAAGTATGTTCACTAACTTGGGTTTTTTTTTTAAATAAAACTTCATTTATTATGAACTTGACCACAATTGTATTAAACTAGGGATGAGTCTAATCCCTTTAGAGGGATGCCAAAATTCACTAGACTATAATAAGTCTCACTAGGATATGAATGCCACAAGAATGTGGGCTTCCTCCTGGACAGGATTTTTGTCTGGCCCATAGTAGACACTAAATAAATATTTGATCAATGATTCATGGAAACTCGTTTTGTCCACCTTAGCTCTCTGCTGCAGTTTGCTGAAGATTTACTTATCTCCTAGTTTCAGAGTCTGAACTCCTTGCTGATCTGCCCACCAACAACCATTCCTTGATTGAAACATCCAGTCTTACTTCTCTGGGTTTTTCTAGGTGACACATTCAAAAAAAATTTTTTTTTTTTTGCAAAAGAACCCTCCGGAAACCCACTGCTGTGGTTTTAAAATACAGAGATACCTTCCTGTGCAGTCATAATAATTGATCACCTTTGATCCAAGAGCCCATGTGTTCTAAGTGAGCATTTCCAATTTATAAAATCAGAAAGGAACTGGAAATATTCAGACATGCCCTAAATCTGGAAAGGAAGACATATACATTGGATAATAGTTAAGTGAACACGGTAGACTTTACACTATTGGTAAGAAGACGTTATTCGAGCAGCTTGATTTTTCTTTTTTCTGTGTTTCATAGATTAATGCAAGGTAATCAGTATCAGGCATTCCAGTGTCTTTTTTCCCTCAGTGCAAGCACATTTTCATTCATTGAAACAATATGCATGCATCAAAAATGCACTTTGGAAACCCATTTGTAATGAGTATTCAACAATTACTGTGCATGTAAAGGAATCTACTATTATCAGAACTCCAAACTCTTGGGAATTTATTGGGCACGGAAGAATAAATTTTTTTACTGTAGATAAAATGGCAAAATGGAAGTTTTAGAAAAAAAGCTTTTCTCCCTGTAATCACTATTTCTTTCTGACAGCTATCTCTTTGGAGAAAACTATCTAATGGCCTCTCTTTACCAATCAGATCATTATAGTAATGGGTTCATGTCCTAAAGACATCACATTAAAGAAGGAGCAGTAGCTGAGCTCACAGATTTCATGGAATATGAATTTAGACATTTCTCTGTTTCATGCAGAAGGTTTTAACATAAAAAGAGAGCATCAAAGCATCAAGAAAAGGTGCTGTTTTATTCATGTAGATCAAACTTTTCATTTTTCCTTTTTTATATGTTTTTTTTCATAGTCATACACACATACACACACTTAAAATTTTTTTAATTAAAAAGTTTTTTTAATGTTTATTTATTTTCGAGAGAGACAGAGAGACAGAAAAAGAGAGAGAGAGCGTGAGTGGGGAGGTGCGAGAGAGAGGGAGACACAGAATCAGAAGCAGGCTCCAAGCTCTGAGCTGTTAGCACAGACCCCAACACAGGGCTTGAACTTAGAGACCGTGAGATCATGACCTGAGCCGAAGTTGGACGCTCAACCAACCAAGCCACCTAGGCGCCCCTAAAATTTTTTTTTAATGTTTATTTCTTCATTTTGAGACAGAATGCAAGTGGAAGGGAAGAGAGAGAGGGAGAAAATCTGAGGCAGGCTCCAGGCTCTGAGCTGTCAGTACAGAGCCCGATGCAGGGCTCGAACCTAGGAATAGTGAGATCATGACCTGAGTTGAAGCTGGACGCTTAACCCACTGAGCCACCCAGGCGCCCCATCACTCACCTTTCTTGATCATGATATTTCTATGTGAGGCAAATGAATTTCTTGTTCAAAAGGCCTCTAATTCATTACCATTCATCCCTTTCAAATGGTTCAACTTGTAAGGAGCACAGGAAAAATGCAGGACAAGAATCATAGGTCTGTGTAAGCAGCTTCATAGGTGGCCGATCAGGACAAAATGAGGGGCTTGCTCTGCCCGGGATGCAACAGGGGTGTGGTTTGGAAACGTTTAGGAGCCTCGCAACCTTGTGAGAGAGGGAAGGGAAAAACAGGAGAGAGTAAGTTTGCTCCTGCAGCATCTCTGTAACTTCTGTCTAAAACACGTGACATCAGAAGCTTGAGCTGAGGCTCAGTACATTTTTGTCGGGTACCTGGGGCTGCCTGACAGCTGATACCTATCAGTCACGAGAGGCAATGTGCTCAAAGGTGGAGAGAAGAACCACTCTCTGAAAGACCACTTTCCATCTTTATTATACACAAGCGAGCCATTCTGGTTTGAAGCTTCCCCTCACTGTGACGAATGGACCAATTCAGAGTTCATTTTGCTGAATCAGCTTGCTAGAGCAGTCCCATTTTGCCATTAAGAAGCCAGCGTCTGCACCTGAAGAATCAATTGGTTCCTTCATGGAACGAAAACCAACTGTTGTTTTCAAATAGATCATGGCAATTGTCAAGAGAGATTATATTACACTATATGTGTATAGTGAGACTATACACATATATATGTATATATACATATACATATATGTACACACATATGTGGGTATATACATATATCTATATATGCATACCTACATGCCTAGGTATACATGTGCACATACATGCACACATCGCAGTGGTTACCTCCCGATGATTGTGGTTTCAAGACCGACCCGGGACCACAAACAAACCAAAAGCAAAAAATACAGTCTCAGCTTAGGAACTTGGCCAAAATGGCTTTTCAAAAGCGTTCAACCTAAGTTTTGTCATCAAAACCACTTCCCCACAGAAGTATTCATCCTAAAATGAAATAAAATCTCTCAATCTTTTTAAGAAAAAAATTTTTTTTTTAACGTTTATTTATTTTTGAGACAGAGACAGAGCATGAACGGGGGAGGGTCAGAGAGAGAGGGAGACATAGAATCTGAAACAGGCTCCAGGCTCTGAGCGGTCAGCACAGAGCCCGACGTGGGGCTCGAACTCACGGACTGTGAGATCGTGACCTGAGCCGAAGTCGGCCGCTCAACCGACTGAGCCACCCAGGCGCCCCAAAATCTCTCAATCTTTTAAAACTTGGTCATGCTCGAGTTCAGAGATGCTGCCATAGTTCTAGATACAAGCAAGTGTGTGTGTGTGTGAGATCGGCATCATCGACAAAAATAAATCCATTGAAAATGCAGAAAGGAAGAAACAAGTGTTGGCGAGGATGTGGAGAAACGGGAACCCTCTTGCACTGTTGGTGGGAATGCAAACTGGTGCAGCCACTCTGGAAAACAGTGTGGAGGTTCCTCAAAAACTTAAAAATAGATATACCTTATGACCCAGCAATAGCACTACTGGGTCTTTACTCAAAGGGTACAAAAACCCTAATTCAAAGAGATACGCACACTCCTATGTTTATTGCAGCCTTTATTTATTTATTTCATAGTTGGAAAGCAATCCAACTACGAAAGCAACTATGAAAGCAATCCAAGCGCTCATTGATAGATGAATGGGAGGCTTAAAAAAGAATGAAATCTTGCCATTCCCGACAACACGGATGGCGCTGTAGAGTATAATGCTAAGCAAAATAAGTCAGTCAGAGAAAGACAAACACGATGTGGAATTTAAGAAACAAAACAAACAAGCAAAGAAAAAAGAGAGACAGAGAGAGAGAGAGAGAGAGAGAGAGAGGCCAAGAAACAGACTCTTAAATATAGAGAACACACGGGGCACCTGGGTGGCTCAGTTGGTTAAGCGTCTGACTTTGGCTCAGGTCATGATCTCACAGTTTGTGGGTTCGAGCCGCGGGTCGGGCTCTGTGCTGACAGCTCGGAGCCTGCTTCGGATTCTATGTCTCCCTCTCTCTCTGCCCCTCCCCCATTCATGCTCTGTCTCTCTCAAAAAAATAAGTAAATGTTAAAAAAAAAAAGTAAAAAAAAAAATATAGAGAACAAACTGGTCCTTACCAAAGGGGAGGTGAAACAAGTGATGGAAATTAAAGAGTACACTTACCATGATTAAAAAAAAAAAAAACTGAATTAAAAAATGCAAAAGTACACAGGACTAATGATACAAGTTACTGAAAATATCTGACTTACAGATAACAATTCTTTGCAAATGGATTAAGAGAATGTGGAGAATCTAATATTTTGACCCAAGTATCTCCCTTTGTTTGGACACATCATAAAATGATAATCTTAACATTCACAGGCCAGAAGGGAAGTCAGTGAAGCAGAAACACACTGAGAATTGCAGGGAGAATTCAGGACACTCAGGCACAACCCAAAGAAATGTCTCAATTATGTAAGTATTCAGTGCTATCCCCCATGCAAATTTGCCTTGTCCATGGCGTTTGGGTGGCTCAGTTGGTTAAGCCTCCCACTTCAGCTCAGGTCCTGAGCTCGAGTTTCATGGGTTCTAGCCCTGCTTTGGGCTCTGTGCTGATGGCTCAGAGCCTAGAGCCTGCTTCAGATTCTGTGTCTCCCTCTTCCTGTGTCCCTCCCCTGCTCACACCCTGTCTCTTTCTCTCAAAAATAAAATAAACGTTAAAAAAATTAAAAAAAAAATTTGCCGTGTCCAAATTCAGAATACCTCGTACTCCATAAGCAGTAAATTCTCATAAAATTTAACTTATTTTTCTGCCCCTTCTCCTCCTCCCAAGTAAGACACTTGAAAGAATCTAATTTTGCTATAGCTGAAAAAAAGAAAAAAGAAACAATATGAGCCTGGTGCTATCTCTGAATTGATCCTATAGAATTAAAAAAAAAATTGCCATCAGTGTAATTCTTGCTGTGAACTGAATCGTTTCCCCCCCCCAAATTCATATGTTAAACCCCTGACCCCTAATGTGGCCGTTTTTGGAATAAGGAGGTAATTAAGGTTAAGTGAAGTCCTAAGGGTGGGGTCCTGATCCTGTAAGGTTGGTGCCCTCACAGGAAGAGGAAGAGACACCAGAACTCTCTTCTCTTCCCTATTTGTGAGGTCACAGTGAGAAGGCAGCTGAATGCTAGCCAGGCAGAGAGCCCTCGCCGGGACCCGAATCAGCCGACACCTTGATCTTGGAATTTTTGGCTTTTCAGAACCGTGAGAAATAAATGTCTGCTGTTTTTTGGCTACCCCATCTGTGGTGTTGTGTTACGGTAGCCTGAGCAGGCTAAGATCTTTTTACTCTTCGATAGCCCTCCAAAAAGATCATCAGTTTCCTCTTATAATAATTCTGAGACTGTCCCCATATTGAGACAACAGAGGTACATAGCTGTTAATTAAATGATTGCTCAAAGGCATAGCCCAGGCATCTGGATGTTCTTTCAGAGTACCCAGCATTCCGGGGCTTCCGGGGGACCACACTGGTCATGGGGGCTGGGCAGATGACCCTGCTGTCCTGCCCCGTCCTACTGTGTCCCAACCCAAGTCACCCACTGCTGGCAAGTGAGATCTGTCATGTCCTTTAGGCAGAAAAGGCCTTTGAGAAGCATTGAGGTATCCCTGGAAGTATTAGTTTTAGGGCGCTTGTCATGGAAAAGGAAGGTTGCCCTTCATTTTCTTCCTGCTTGAAAGCCAGGGGTAAATACTAAATACTACCGTATCCCCTGACTAGCTCCGTTTCCCTGCCTCCTTGGACAGAGCCCACAGACATGAAGCACCCTTTCCTGATGCCTCCTGAAGATCAGCAGGTGTACTCATTGTTACAGAGTTCTAGAACCGTAGTGGTTCCAGAGAGAGAGATTTGTTGGGCTGTTTCTATAGTGAATGAAACCAGACAGCCTTTTGTTGTTTTTATTTTTACCCATGCCAGCAATAGGTTTAGAAATTTTTAAGCACTTTCTTTGTCTTAATTAGATGGCATTATGATACTCATTATAATAGATAATAGTTGACGTTAATCAAAACAACCAACTTTCTAATTGAATTGATAAACCAATCAGTCCCCTAAGGCACTTTATAGCATACTATGTGGCGTGAGAATAATTAGATGTATTTGTACAATATGGTGAAAATTAAAAGTAAAAAATATATATATATGATTTGTAACTGTAATTTAAAGTGTTGATTTTTTTTTTCCTCAATAATAATTATCATCAGTGGTTCTCCAGGGAAATTGCTAGTGAAATTCATTTGGACTTTTATGATCTGAAGAGCCTAAGCCCCAAATTAAGCAAACACATACGTATCTATTTTTAAAAGAAAACAGGCACATTTGCTTATTTACTTAAACTGGATTTTCTTTTCTCATCCAAGCAATAGAAAGACACACTTTGAGGGGGGCTTATGCCGGCAAGAAATCCACATCTCCCTCAGATGCCCAGATTTTAGTCTGTTTGATCTTTTGAAACTTAGTCTTTTATATCATTAGGTGAACAGAGAGTTCTGAGCAAGTGTTGATGTGGAAAGTGGGGTGTAGTTAAGGGAAATGATTTGTCAGCCTTGGAGAGCTGAGGAGACTTGTGTTATCACTTCTGGGACTCGGGTGTCCGTGTGGGCTCAGGTTACTGTTAAAATACAGCTTCCTGTGGAAGGCGAGTTTCGGTAGCACAGTGATTCCCAACCAGAGTCCCATGGAGGGCTTGCCTGGGGCGGGGGGGGGGGGCGCATCCCCAGAGTTTCTGCAGGTCGTGGGGTAGGGCTGAGGATTTGCCTGGCTGACAAGTTCCTCATATCGCTGCTGGCTGCTGGTCTAGGAGCGACACCTTTAGAACCACTCCTATGGTGCTGTGTAATACAATTTAATAAAATGTATAAGTGGGGTCCTCTATATTTTCCAAGGTCAAGTAAAACCCTGTAATGGACAGTCCTTTGGTAAGCACAAGAAGGCCAGTTGCCATAATACCCTCTAAGAGATCACACAAAATATGCCTGAGTACAATTTATAAGGTCTTAGGACAAGCCTCTCAAATGTTAAAGCTTTCCAAAGCAAGTATCCTTTGCTTTACGAAAACATATGTGTTTGCAGGTATGTTTGTGTATCTAGGAAGTTGGATGCCTTTCCACTAGTTTCCCTGCTTTGTAAACTTATTTGTTGAAAAAATGTTCAAGGATGAGCCCCAGTGACCCTGGTCTCATCATGGTCCAAAGTAGAAGACTGGTCAAGAAGAATAAATAAGGTATTTTTTAAAGTCATACAGAAGGAGATCTAAGAATGGAATCTAAATTTCTTATTATGAATCTCATTTTTCATATGTATTCCAGAAGAATCTTGGGAAAAATAATTATACTTACTGTAGTCCCTGAAATCAAGGGTCTTAACTTAGGGTTTTTGTGTATCTAGGAACTTCATAGGTAGGCAAAGAGGTCTTTTAACTTTTCTGAAATTGTACATGCAATATCATATACATGTGAATTGTACATTTTCCAGAAAATATTTTGTACATTACTTCTAAGAGCTTCCCAAAGCTATACAGATTTTATATATATATATATACACATATATATGTGTGTATATATATGTATTAGAAAGAAAATATATACCTATAATATACAAGAAATCTTTACTTGCTAATTGTGGCTATCTTTAAAATCACAATATTTATTAAAATTATTTACTTAAACTATTCACCTGGACATATTCTGGACTGTATCTCACAAATGAATCAAAGAGTGGTAGTTGCTAACTTACTTTTCAAAATCAATGTGGAAAAAAAGAAAAGATCATAGGATATATGGTTGACACTATAAACAATGGCCCAGTTCAGAAACCATGCCAATATCTAAGACATTTGCATTAGAGACAATGGCACCACTGTATTTTTTTTTTTTTTTTTTTTTTTTTTTTT
>NW_026057581.1:17505969-17525294 GCF_023721935.1 Panthera uncia
CTGTATTTTTTTTTTTTTTTTTTTTTTTTTTTTGCAGCGAGGGAAGAGGCAGGCATGTTGCGTGCTCAGACAGAGTTATGTTGGGTAGAAATCAATACGCCATTTCCAGTTTGTCAAGATGGCTTCATGGAGATTGTGGGATTTCAGTCTTCTTCATTCCTCCTACCTGTTTCATGACCGAGATCTCAGCTTAGTCTTGAAAATGGTTCAGAGGGTGATTATGTTCAAATAACACACATTTAAAGGCATCTGGGTGGCTCAGTCAGTTAAGTGTCTGACTCTTGATCTCAGCTCAGGTCTTGATCTCAGGGTCGTGAGTTCAAGCCTGGTGTTGGGCTCCACGCCCAGCGCCCACTTAAAAAAAAAACAACAGTCATTTAAATGTTTACATTTTATGCAGTGACGTCTTTGATTGATTTTTCAAATAGAAAATAGGTCGGCCATAGGCTTTAAGTGGGGTCACAACAAACTTACCTTATGCAGAAACAGACTGGGTCTTATGTGGTGGGACTTTGCTATTGTCACATTGTCATGTACTGAATGGAACTCAAGACCAAGTGATGGGGACTAAAGATTCTAAAAGGATATTATTATAAAAGAGATATTTATCAGGCAAGTTCCACAGCATCACATTCACCCAGGGAGGTGGGCATTCACTCACTGGATGGTGAGTTGGCCTGGCTTTTAGAATCTACCAGAACTCTGAAAGGGTCACTCCTTTCTGTCAGCACAAGGTGCCGCCTGCGAATTCTACGCAACCATAGTAGATTCGCCTTATGTGACTTCCAAACTTCAGAATAAAGTCTTCAAACTTTAAAGCTCTCTAAGGCAACTGTCTTCTGATAGAAAAAAATTAATGAATGTGATGTCTTCTCTCTGCTTTCTCCTTTGTAAGGTAACAGTGCAGTTACATCACACAAAAATGGTGGCTTATCCTACCCTCCACTTCGTAGCTCCTTGAAAAGAAAAAGACAGTGACCTAATCTAAGCCTCAACCGGTTTCTTTTTCTTTCTCAAGGATTTCAAAAATGGCACTCAAGTGAAACTCCTTTACGTTTTAGTCTGAATCACACTGTGGTAGTATCGATGGATGAAATATTTAGTGACTTTAATTCAAATATTGTTTCTCATTTCAGGAAATCATCTACCTGTCAGTGTATTACGCATGGATTAAAAAGATAGCACTATTATAAAGGAGAGTTTTTTTTTTTTTTAGAAATTATATTGTCTTTATAAGTATTGAAATGTAATACATTTCAAAAAAAAATAAACAGGGAATAGGTGTCATTGTTTAGTGTTTTGTGGGCTGGGATATTATTCCTAATTTGAAATCATTGGAGTGGGATGCTATTCCTTAGATTGGAGATTAGCCTCCAGGGGATATTTGTACACTTTCATGTTTGGGGGAATATGTTATTTACCACCTGTAAGTTGCCTATCTTGTTATTTTTGTTGGGAGTAAAAGCTGTAGCCTTTACCTCCATTAGGTAGTGTAGTTTGGTTAATGGATGGGTAACAGGAAAGAGTGTAAAGGGAAGCCAATGTTAATGTGAACTCCTGCCGTTTTTATTATAGTGGCACCCGCAATAGTTAAGGTTGAGCAGCTGTTTCCATTATGAACTCCTATTTCAGGGGTTTATAACTGAGCTGTAAAAATTTGCTCTAGGCGAAAACTCCGCTCATCGGGTCTTAGCCTGGGAGAAATTTTTTCCCCTACCATTTTTTTGAAAAGAAGAAATCAATTTAGCCATTTAAAATAAATAATCTAAAAACATGGTAATTTCAAAAGTGTTGAGTTTTTATCCTGTTAATTCCAGATGTTGGGATTGACGGTAATTACATTCATGCTACTTCTAACAAGAAGTAAGTCTCGAAATCATACCTTTCAGATGTACACTTCAAATGTCTAATGCAGACTGATGTAGCAATTTACCAAGACAAGCAATTTCTTAAGCCATAAAGCTAGTCATTATGCGTTAAAAGTATACCAATAGGCTTCTTATCTTAACAGTATTAATTTCCTTATTAATCAGATCTGGCTATAGAAATTGGGGTAACTATTTCTAGAACTTTAAATTCCTTTGCATTTTAACAGATCAATACAATGACATGTGAGGCTGATGTACGGTTATTGAAGGCATTGGTGACATTTTTATTCCTATGTTTAAAAGTTCTTGACAGATATAGGAGGCTTTTACCTACCTGGCCAGAGCAGGCTTTGTATACACATGATGACAATAGGAATCTCTATGATCGACAGAAAGACTACAGATATTGACATCACAGCATGTTTTAAAACATAGGTTTCATTACTATTCGAATATGGTGAGACCAATAGATCAGGAGACAACTGCCATTTGAAGACATTGCTTGTTACACTCTTAGATCTCAAGAGAAGGGGCACACCATAGCTTGGAGGGCCACACAAGGAAGCACCAGGAGTTTGAGGTGGCAGAGGGAGAGGGAGAAATTTGTGGAAGAGGTTTTATTGCGGTTTCAATGGGAAGGAACAGAAAAGGCAGAATAAGCACGTTTAGGATTGTCTAATCTGAATAATTTCAGCAGACTCTGGGGGCATAAGGGTCCTCCCTAACTGGTACTTGACCCTATGGATCCCCGGGCAGGTGGATAGTGATCCGGCAAGTGAGAGCATGACAAAAGAGGTGGCTGGGGATATGGGCTCTGGATTGGTTGGATTGTACTTGAGAGGTGCACTCATTGGCCAGTTTACTCTTTCTAGGAATTGGCTCATCTTTCGAGGAGCAGTCCCTCTAGGGTCAGCGAAGCCCAGATGTCAACATTTTTAGCAGAGGAAATACTAACGAGTAGATAGAGTCCGTGAGACATGTTTCCCTATTGCTTTCCAAAATCACGTGTTGTCATCAGTGATGCATAAATATTACAACTTCTGTTTTAGTCTAGACCAGCCATGAGTACAAGCTATGTGCTCTGGGGCAAGTTACTAACCATCTCTGTTTTGTAGTTTTCTCATCTTTAAGATGTCGAGAATAAAATTGTCTATGTCATAAGGTTGCTGTGAATATAAAATGAAATCATCCATGCAAAACAATCAACACAGCCTGGCACATTGCAAACCCTAAATAAATGGTAGTTTTGCCATAAAGGTAATTTCCTTGGAAGCCAACTCTCCATTGCACAAGCCTATGGACTTGGAGTCTAATGGTTTTGAAAAACTGTTCTGAATCTAGTGGTGTAGAGAGAAAAAGCATTCTTGTTCTTGTTATACATTGGCTATTATGTTAGCGTGGTTGTCACCTTTAAGGATAACTACATATGAGAAATAGAGCTCCAGTGAGTCCCCAGGCTGCTCAAAGCAATGGCAAGATATGTGGATACCCCAATGGGGGTTGATAAACAGATGATCGTGCTTATTGTTCTTCCACCATTGTCCTCCTTGGTCTATCTAGCTCCGTCATTGACTGCAGAGGTCACTGATGAGGATCCAAATTCTTCCTACCCATGGCTAACACGGCCACTTAGAACCAACATGATAACTCTTATCCTTGTAGGCTGGACAACAGGTAGTTCTTGTTGCTGTTTTTAAACACTTTGTTTTGGAAGAAACACAACTTCACTTGCTACCTTCCTTCTCCTCAAAACAAACCCTTAAACCTCCAAGAGAGAGTAGCAAACCCTAGCCAAGAACAGAGTAATGTACAATCCTACCATCATTTTCTTCAGTCATCATGGGACTTCTTACACACATTTTTCTCATAGGGAACAATAACCACCGATGCAAAATATGTTTTTCATGTAACACACAACATATGTGACGGTGCATCTATTACGTCTTTCCCAAATTTATCTGGAGTTATGTGATTCAATTATTTTTTTAAAAAATGTTATGTGTTGGCTTTCATAGGGATGTGGGTATTTGAAGTTAATAGAAAAAATAGGTACTTTTTCTTTTGGGTGAAGGAAACAAATTCTTCCAATAGTTGTGGTTCACGCAAAGACTCCTACAATCAAACAAGGATATGTCAGTTGTATTGAAGGAATCCTTTCCCAAATTGTGTTCCTAGTGTCCCAGGAGATATTAACAGATTGATATTCCTAGTGTCCCATAGACAGTAAGAGATCGGTCAGAAATCAGTAAGAATTTCTGACAGTCTCAGAAATTGTTGAGTTAAAATAAATCTATGGTAAAGAGTGTTGTAACATGAAATATTTTTCATTGTATTTAGCTTCTAACCACATCACTTTTTAAGGATGTTCATGTACACAGTGAGGATCATTAGTATTCCACCGATCAGTGTTTGAGAAATATGAAAATTGAACTAAAGAGCCCCACGATTATTAGATCATTGCCTCATTCTTTGCATGGACTTATGTGATAGTTTCGGTCTACTTCTGTCCTTTGGAAGTGTGCATGGATTCGTTTAGCTTCCTGGGTGCCCAGTAGCATACCAATAAAACTAACCTACACTGCCGGTACTTTGTATTTTTAAAGTGTTTAATATCAAAGATGTCATATTCTAATTGTTTTCTTTCCCATTTATCTATTAATTCACACATCCAATTACTAAAAATTTTTAGAGTGCATTAAATTCTTGATATTAGTTTATTTTCTCAACTACACTTTCTTTTTCTAGTAAAAGTTTAGCATCTATTTCGATAGATTTAAAAATGAAAATGCTTATCTCTATCAAAATACCACCAGCATTTTTTTCACAGAGCTAGAACAAACAATCCTAAAATTTGTATGGAGCTGCAAAAGAATAGCCAAAGCAACCCTGAAACAGAAAAGCAAAACTGGAGGTATCACGATTCCGGATTTCAAGCTATATTGCAAAGCTGTAATCATTGAGACAGCACACACACATACACACACATACACACACACACTCACACAAAGATCAACGGAACAGAATAGAAAACCTAGAAATGGACCCACAACTATATGGTCAACTATCGTCAAAACAGCAGGAAAGAATATCCAACCGAGAAAAAAACAGTCTTCAACAAATGGTGTTGGAAAAACTGGACAACGACATGCAGAAAAATGAAACTGGACCACTTTCTTATACACAAAAATAAATTCAAAATGGATGAAAGATTAAAAAAAAGGATGAAAGACCTAAATTTGAGATGGGAAACCATCAAAATCCTAGAGGAGAACACAGGCAGCAACCTCTTTGACCTTGACCGGAGCAACTTCTGACTAGACACATTGCCAAAGGCGAGGGAAACAAAAGCAAACAAGAACTATTGGGACTTCATCAAGATAAAAATCTTCTGTACAGAGAAGGAAACAATCAGTAAAACTAAAAGGCAGCTTACAGAATAGGAGAAGATATTTGTAAACAACATATCTGATAAAGAGTTAGTATCCAAAATCTGTAAAGAACTTATCAAACTCAATACCCAAAAAACAAATAACCCAGTTAAGAAATGGGCAGAAGACATGAATAGACACTTTTCCAAAGAAGACCTCCAGATGGCCAACAGACACATGAAAAATTGCTCAACATCACTCATCATCAGAGAAATACAAATCAAAACCATGATGAGATACCACCCCATACCTGTTAGAATGGCTAAAATTTACAACACAAGGAACTAAGTATTGGTAGGACGCAGAGAAAGGGAAAACCTCTTGCACTGTTGGTGGGAATGCAAACTGGTGCAGCCACTATGGAGAATAAAATGGAGGATCTTCAAAAAACTAAAAGTATAACTACCCTATGATCCAGCAATTGTACTGTTAGGTATTTACCCAAAGGATACAAAAATACAGATTTGAAGGACTACGTTCACCCCAATGTTGATAGCAGCATTATGTACAACAGTGAAACTATGGAATGAGCCCAAGTATCCTTCAACTGGTGAATGGATAAAGACGAGGTGGTATATATAAAAAATGGAATATTATTTAGCCATCAAAAAGAATGAAATCTTGCCCTTTGCAATGATGTGGTTATAGCTAGGGTGTATTATGATAAGCAAAATAAGTCAATTAGAGAAAGACAAATACCATATGATTTCACTCATATGTGGAATTTAAGAAACAAAACAGATTAACATATGGGAAGAGGGTGGGAAGAGAAGAGAGAGGAAACAAACCACAAGAGACTCCTAATGATAGAAAACAAACTGAGCGTTTGGGTACCTTCGGGTACGAAGGAGGGCACTTGTGATGAGCACTGGGCATTGTGTGTGAGTGATGAACCACTGAATTCTACTCCTAAAACCAATATTGCACTGTACATTAACTAACAAAAATTTACATTAAAAAAAGGGAAAAAATAAAAATAAATATTCTTGAGAATAAGAAACTAATAAGGGCAGTTAAGAATCATGGCTATTTTTCTAGAAAATAGAAAACAAAGTGATCTCCAAGATCAGTTTTGAGAATGATTTTCACAAAATCCTTTTTTATTTATTTTTTAAGTTTATTTCTTTATTTTTGAGAGAGAGAGAGAGAGCACACGAGCATGTGTGCAAGTGGGGGAGAGTAAGAGAGAGGGAGAGAGAATCCTAAGCAGGCTCTGCACTGTCAGTGCAGAACCCAATGCGGGGCTCGAACTCATGAACTTGAACCATGAGATCGTGACATTAGCTGAAGTCGGATGCTTAACTGACTGAGACACCTCGGTGCCCCACCAAATCTCTTTTTAAATTACATGGTAGAATCTTCAAGTGTTTGAGGACCATGGAATTAATACTGAGCAAAGCAATGCCCCATCAACAGCAATAGATAGCACAAGTTTTGTGTGGCTGAAAACAACAACTTTATATGTGTAAATTTAACTTTATACTTGCAAATGTGTATTATTATTAAAATGGAATTTATGTAGTCACATTTGTTACACAAATATCATAGCCACATGAATGGATTTCTACACAAAGAAAAGACAAAAAAAAATCTTAACCTTAATGCCCAAACAAGTTTAGTCAGTAGGAGTCTGAGGTTTTTCTCCCCAGGCATATCCTTAAGTGTACATAATTTCTACATATATTATATATGTGTATATATATTTATAATTACTTATTATACATATTTATATATAATATATATAATTTATATATTATATATTATATGTATTATATATAATATATATTATATTATATTATATATAAATATATATATACAGAACGATATATATATATTGTTCTGTATATATATATACATATATATGTGTATATATATGTATACATATGTATATGTATATATATGTATATGTATACATATACATATATATACATATATATACAAATATACATATATATATATATATACAGAACTATACTTGTTCTGAGTTTAACAAAATATATAAACTCAGAACAAGTATTGTCTTACTACAAGCCTTCAAAATTATCTTTTTAATGTCTTATATTTCCTAAGTGTACTCTGATTTGTTGAACTACTCATCTACTGAATTATTTCCAAGTATTTGTAAATAATTCTGGACTAAACATTTTTTTGTATGTAGTTTTCCCCCATGTGTTGGTTTAGGCAACATTTTCAGCTGTGGAATTACTATATCCAAGAGTAGAAACACTTTTCCAGTGCTTGAGCCATGTTTCCATATTGAATTCCCAATCCATGCTGGGTTGCACTGTTATCAATGATGCATAAATATTACAATTTCTATTCTAGTCTACTCTAGTGATGAACATGAAAACAAAATAAAATTTTGCTTATTTATTTGATATAACATATTTTGGTGTTGGGCTAATTTGTATTTCATTTCATTTCATATTTTATTTTATTTTATTTTGAGTGAAAGAGGGGGTGAGAGGGGCAGAGGGAGAAGAGGGAATCTTAAGCAAGGTCTATGCTCAGTATGGAGCCCAACATAGGGCTCAATCCCAAGACCCTGGGATCATGACCTGGGTTGAAAACAAGAGTTGGATGCTCATCCCACTGAGCCGTCCAGGCGCTCCTAATTTGTATTTATTAAACTCTCAGGTTAGGCCTTTCTTTTTATGTTTCTTTATTTATAAATTGTCCTTCAAGTAGTTAAGGTGTTTGGTAATTTCCTATTGTGGTCTTAATATTTCTTTTACAAACTTGTATGTGCTCTTTAGGTGCTTCGGTGTTAACTAATTATAACAAAAACATTTAATCTCCAATTTCTCTTTTTATCTCAGTTATTCACCCATTTTGTTACCCAGAAGTCTTTACTAAATTTCAACATGAGAGAAATAAAGGTATTGTGGGTTTCATTGCTCACCATTGGGATTATTCCAAGGAAGAAGATTTTGACCTTACACTAAGTTTTCCATGTTGTCTCTATCAGAAAGTGAGTTCTGGTTTAATAAATCCAGCATAACAATTATGTTCTTCCTCTTATCTTCCCATAATGCAAAAATTCATGCCTTCCTGGGTAAACAAAAAGACTCAGTTACTGTCACTCCTGATTCCCCCCTCTTCTTTCTTCTTCCTTGTTAGGTCTGCTCATTATAGGAGCTCTTCTGTGCTAGTCCAATTCTTGCCTCTGGTGCTCATTGGTTCCCACTCTGGTTCTTTTCAATTGTCTTTATTGCTTTTTATCATCCATCTCCTCCGTGGTTTACGCTGTGAGTGAGAAGTCATCCTCTATTGTACCCTGTGTTTCAGTGTAAGGCAAAGAAATCTGATTCATCAGAATTCCTCTTAGGGACAATCACTTTAGTGACTGTAATGACTGTGTAGTCAGACATTTGGGTTAAAAACCTAGACCGGTCTTGAGTGTGTCTGTCACCTACGTTTCTGAGAAAAAAGAATGCTGGTAGTGGTAACACTGTTATTTATTAGAATAGGAGATGTGGGAGCTGGTCCGGATTTGGGAGTGGGGGAGGAGGCAGAATTCTGGTAGAGAAAAGGATGCTGGTTATTTATTGTGACCCCTCCTTATAATTTGAGAACATTTTATTAACATTCACTTAATACTTTGTGTGACATTAAACGGAAGAAGAATTAAACTGGGAAGAATTTTGTGCCTAGGAATATGTGAAGCCAAATAGAGTCCTCTCATGTGGGAGAAGGGGCTGGGGGTGAAGGAAAAGGTCGTGGCCCTCTTGGTCACATCCAAATTCACAGAATTCTACAGTTACCTGCTCAGCACTCAAAGTCAAGTCTTTTCAAATTTACCCCATAAAAAAATGATCAATCATACAATTTCTCTGCATTTTATAGATATTTGTTTAAAATTTAGATACCCAGATCTTTTCACCTGCTCAGTGACTTTTACCTTAAAGAAATTAACTTATTTGATAGCTCAGATTATTTGGGGGCCAATAACTTGTGATTTTACTCTATTTTGAGACTTGGTTCTTGTACTTCTACATACAAAATTCCATGCATAAAGTAGGCTTTCAGCAATCAAGAGCTCTTAGAGGTCTTTAAAAGAATGGTCATTCATAGCAGCATTATTCCCAGTAGCTGGAAACAGTTCATCAAAGGATGAATGGATAAACAAATTGTGGTATATCTATACAATGGAACATTATTCAGCCATAAAAGGGAATAAAGTACTGATACATGGTACAACATAGATGAATCTCAAAAGAAAAGAAACCAGATATAAAAGGTCACATATTGTATGATTCTATTTATGTGAAACATCCAGAATAGGCAAGTCCATAGAGACGGAAGGTAGATTGGTGGTTGCCAGAGGCTAGCAGGGGGCAGAAAAGGAAAGCAGCTGTTAAATACATATAGGTCTTTTTGGAGTGATGAAAATGTTTTAGAACTAGGTAGTGGTAGTAGGTGTACAATATCGTAAATATACTATGCTACTAAAATAGTTTTCACTTTACTTCACTAAATAGATTCTTCACTTTAAAATAGTAACTTGGTTTATTTTTTATTTTTTTCAATTTACATCCAAATTAGTTAGCATCTTGTGCAACCATGATTTCAGGAGTAGATTCCTTAGTGCCTCTGACCCATTTAGCCCATCCCCCCTCCCACAACCCCTCTGGCAACCCTCAGTTTGTTCTCCATATTTATGAGTCTCTTCTGTTTTGTCCCCCTCCCTGTTTGTATATTATTTTTGTTTCCCTTCCCTTATGTTCATCTGTTTTGTCTCTTAAAGTCCTCCTATGAGTGAAGTCATATGACTTTTGTCTTTCTCTGATTGACTAATTTCACTCAGCATAATACCCTCCAGTTCCATCCACGTGGTTGCAAATGGCAAGATTTCATTCTTTTTGATTGCCGAGTAATACTCCATTGTATATATATATACCACATCTTCTTTATCCATTCATCCATCAATGGACGTTTGGGCTCTTTCCGTACTTTGGCTATTGTCGATAGTGCTGCTATAAACATGGGGGTGCATGTGTCCCTTTGAAACAGCACACCTGTATCCCTTGGATAAATGCCTAGTAGTGCAATGGCTGGGTTGTAGGGTAGTTCTACTTTTAGTTTTTTGAGGAACTTCCATACCGTTTTCCAGAGTGGCTGCACCAGCTTGCATTCCCATAAAATAGTTACTTTTATGTTCTATGCATTTCACCTCAATAAAAGAAACAAGAATTAAAGAATATGCTGGAGACGCATTGACCCTGGTTCTGATCCTAGCTCTTCCATTCACTTGTTGATTGACCTTGGATGAGTTACTTCACCTCTCTGAAACTCGGATTCATTTTCTGAATAAAAGTACCTACCTTACAGGATAGGTAACTGGCAAATGTTAATCCTTTGTCTCCAATAATATCTGAGTTCAGCTACCTAATTCCATTGAAACCATTAGAATCAATTATTTAGAAAGAATGTATTCCTTTGTCTTTTAATGATAGAGGTACATACATCTTACAGAAAATATAAAAACTAAATGAGTGGAAAGAATAAAATAAAAATGACCTGTGACTACACAACTTCAAAATAAACACTACTGATAAATTTTAAAATATTCCTGTGTCTTTCCCTCTTTGTATGCCCCAATCCCTACTCCTTTTTCTTCATACTGTCTCATCATCACCCTTTTCTTTCTCCTTCCTCCTTTTCCTTTTAATTAGATAATAATATAACTCTAACTTCCCCATGCTTTTCTCGTCCATTGATCATTATATTATAAGCAAGTCTCTATGTCCTTGATATGCTTCCAAATATATTTTTATGATTATATAATATCATTTGTAGATTCTCCATATCATAATTTATGTATTGCTTCTCCTATAGGTTCACATTTAGATTATTTAAAAGTTTCTAATATAAATATTGCCACAAAAAAAGCCATATGTCATATTTTTTAGAACATAAGCTATGAGATCAGAGTGATTTTGGTTATTTAACTTTTCCACTTTCAGAATTCTTTTTTTTTTTTTTAATTTTTTTTTCAACGTTTTTTATTTATTTTTGGGACAGAGAGAGACAGAGCCTGACGCGGGGCTCGAACTCACGGACCGCGAGATCGTGACCTGGCTGAAGTCGGACGCTTAACCGACTGCACCACCCAGGCACCCCTCCACTTTCAGAATTCTTATGTCATAAATAGGCATAATTATATTTACTTCTGTTTTAAAAACATATTTATTATGTAAAGAAAGAGAGAGCATAAGTGAAGGAGGAGCAGAGAGAGAGGAGAGAGAGAATCCCAAGCAGGCCCCGTGCTGTCAGTATGGAGCCTGACGCGAGGCTCAATCCCATGAGCCGTGAGATCATGACCTGAGCCAAAATCAAGAGTGGAATACTTAATTGACTGAGCCACCCAGGCACCCCAATATTTACTTCTTAAGATTGCAGGATCAAATGAGATATTTAATGTAAAACAATTAGCTTAATGATATAAGATGAATTTGAAGACGACTGTCGTGTTTCCTCCACCAAAACAAAACAACAACCTTATTGGCATTTGAATTCAATTTCATTAAAAACCAAATTGTTAGGAAGAATTGACATTTTTATTAATTCATAGACTTCATTCTTCTCCTTGCACTGTGGTCATCTTTTAAAACCCAGATGATAGGCTCCTGGGGGGCTTAGTTGGTTAAGTATCTGACTCTTGATTTCAGCTCAGGTCGTGATCTCACAGTTCATGAGTTCAAGCCCCTTGGAGCCTGCTTGGGATTCTCTCTCTCTCTCTCTCTCTCTCTCCTTCTCTCCCTCTCTCTTTCTGCTCTTCCCCTGCTCATGTTCTCTCCCTCTCTCTTATAATAAATAAATAAACTTTTAAAAGATTAAAAAAATAAAACCCAAATAAAATGCTGTCACTTCTCCATGCAAATTCTTCACTGGCTTGCCATCTTTTAGTATAAGGCCTTCTTCTTCTTTTTTTTTTAAAGGGTCTTTGCAAATGTGACTAAAATCATGGCCCTTTAAAATGTTTATTTAGTTATTTTTTGAGAGAGAGTGCGAGCAAGCAGGGGAGGTGCAGAGAGAGGGAGAGAGAGAGAATCCCAAGCAGGCTCTGCACTGTCTGTGCAGAACGGGATTCAAACCCATGAACTGTGAGATCACAGCCTGAGACAAAACCAAGAGTCAGACGCTTAACCGACTAAACCACCCGGGCGCCTCATCTTTTAGTCCATGTTCTTGCAATTGACTTGTAAATCCACTTTTCTGGTAAAATGCCCATTAGATTCTTCCTGAATTGCAGTGTCCATAATTACCTACCACTCCATAAAGATATGAGGTCTTTTTGGTCCCTCTGTCCTTATTGGGGAAATACTGTGTCCTTTCCCTGCACTGCCTTTCCTCAAATTGTTTATCTGCCAAATTATTATTTGGTTTTTAAACTTATATACAAAATTTACATCACTATAAAGTCACCCCTGATCACTTTTCCAGTCCGACCATTCTGCTTCTATAATGTAATTACTCCTTTTGTTTATATATCTTTCTCTTCCATTAGCTTTTTGGCCCTTGGTAACCGGGACTGTTTATTTTTTAAAATCTCCTGATTCCCTGGATCTAGAGTAGAACCCGAACATGAAAGGATCTCAAAAAAATTCACGAATTTTGATGATGGTATGGACCCTGTTCTAGAATATTGGCACACTTTCATGTTTCTAACCATGAGAAAATTTATCAAATAGTAAGTTTATAATACTAACTAATCACTTTAGAATGATATACATATTGAAATAAAGAAATAGCATTCCTGGTCTTGTGTGAGAAATGTTATAGTTTACCAGCTGTATTCAAATATATGCAATCTTTGAAGAGTCTATTTTTCCAACATAAACTTTATGTCAACAAGGAAACCCTCTGGAAACCCTGAAAAATCTTTTTAACATGTTAAAAAAAAAACCTTTTTTTTTTTATAATCCATGGCAGTATTTACTGTGTTTGATAACCTCATGACATTAAATATGTTACGGGCATAATCAGCGTACTAGGTTCTGAAACCACTAGCCAGTTTCTTGAGTATAATTTCACTGTGTGTTCAGTTAAATGAATCTGTGTTGATGGCATTCCCTTTCATGTCACATTAGATTAAGCAATTAAATTAGATATTTGAATTGTTCTGCAAGGAGTTTGCAGCAGGCAATTCTACTTGTACTTTGAGTTTGTCCTCAGTAAAAACAGAAGAAACACAAAGTGCCGCTTTCAAAGTTTGTGCTTTTTCTGTATCCGAAAAATTATAGATCAATCTCCTCTCGTAGGGACTTAGGAAATAAGACATGTAAAATATTTTTTTTCTGACCTGCATAGAAAGGGAAATGTGTGTATTATCGTTCATACACCCTACGTGGGAGTTCAAAGCTTTGGTGTTTTTTAGAGGAGTAGTTTTCTCAGTTTTTTCCATGACCACACCTAGGAGAAATGACACTTATCTGATACACGTGGTCTCTGATGCAGATAAGATTAGCTTCCGTGTTTCCCCCTGCGAGTCCCTGCGAGCTTACTGTCGCTCAACATTTCTTTTCTCCTCAAGAAAGCATATTCACAGACAATCAATGAGACAGACCTTAATTAAGAGCTTGAATAAAGAATGAACTCATTTGTAAACTATTATCAATAGTGGGTTATATCCGATCAAATGTGTTCTGTACACTGAATGGGAGTGGGGGGGGGAAGCCAAAAATCTACCCAATAGTTTAACAAATTATGGAAATAGTTGAGAAGCTTAAAAGGCATTTTTGCCTTTAAAAGAGAAGCGTAATTCTGAAGGAAATGCTAGAAATTTTTGGATAAATTGTGATTATAGGAAAAGAAAGGTTGTAAATTTCATAGAACGTAGGAACTCAGCCTTTATAAGGCTGTTATTTCATCTATTATGTGAGTCTACTCTAAAATTAACATTCCACTGGACTATGGAAAGAGAATAATGGATTAATGGCTTTTAGGGCCTAATGTTTTTAAAGTCTTGATTAAATTATGTTATAAAAAATACTTTACATTAGTGGTTAATGAAAGAGCAGACTCTATATGTTCCTGCTTTCGTGTGATTACACATTTCTTTCTGGAATGTCCCTCAGTCTCTGTATATTACAATCTTATATATGCTTTAGAACTCATCTCACTGCTCAAATAACTTTAGCCTTGGTCTACCCTGAGGGCTCTTAATCTGTATTAGTCAGCCATCCGTTCTTATCTCTACATGGTTGTCTCAAAGGCAGCTCGAACTCAACAGGTTCAAAACCAAAGACGTAGCCTATCTTCTCTCCCTGACAACCCGGTCCTTGTCCACTGTCCCTGTGGGCCATCCATGCCGTTCTGTGCCGGAGTGTCATTGTCGAGTCCTTTTTATCTCAGGGACATTTTCCATTACCTCTGATGTGGACCAAGTCATTGCCTTTTTATTCAGGCCACACGTGTCCTCTGTTCTTTCTCCACGTCCCAGCCAGCGTGATTGAATTGAAGCGCAAATATAATCATGTCCTAAGTACAATGGGAGAGTGTCCACATGGGCATACACACACAGACACTAACCTAAAACTTTCAGTGACACTCCCTGACTTCCCTGCTGGCCTGACCTGGACTTGCTTTGGGTCATTTCCCCTCAGCTGTGTGTGTTCCAGCCTCACGAACTTTCTCTCGGACACGTCATACTCCTCCTGGCTTTTGCCATCACAGATACTTTGCCCTCAACCGTACTGTCCCCGTTGCTTCCACTGTCATGCTCCCCAGTTAACCCTTTGTTGGCTGACTCCTACTCCCCCTTTCAACCCCAACTCAATATCACTTCCTTAGCTCAGTCTTCCCTGACCCTGTAACCTAGTTTACGGTGCATTGCAGTCTCCTACACTATTCTCACTTGACCCTGTACCATTAACAGATACACATTTGGAGTAACATCTGTCTCCCAGACTTGACTGTGAAGTTGAGGCCCTTATATTTTTCCCTCGTAATTTTATTCCCTCAATATTATTCAGGTCAGCATCACCCAATCATACTCAAACGCAAGTCTGATTTTCAGAATGATAGTTTTTATTTCAGTTATTTAACTGAGGTGGATTTAGTCTTGGAATGCTATCGGCAACGAACAGCTTCAAAAACATTTTAACTTGGCATTCATTTTGCTCATTTTTGCTGAAGATAATGTCTTAAAACCATACCGGATGCCAAGATGGACAAAAACACAGCATTGGGATATAAATGCACTGTTTGGAGATGACACATTCTCGCCCCTGCTCAGGTAGGAAAAAAGTAGGACTCAATTCACCCCAATGAACAACTATAATAATAATGGTGGTATTATTCTTTCGTCTCCCCCTTTGCAGCTGCTAATGGGCTTTGACAGTTAGCTTTGCTCTTTTATGAACTCTCCACCAGCTGTAATCAGACATGGGGAAGTCAGGCAGCAAAATTTGCATGTGCCAATTCTCACCCTAGCTTTCGGAAAAAAAAAAAAGAGCATTTGAATGTAGAAAACATTTTTGAATGAGAGTTTTTCCAATGTTCCAATGTAGAATTCCATCTTTCGATATCATACTGCAGGCTTTGATTGTAACGTTAGTTTTCACCTCAGGACAAATGGGTGCTCTGCTCTTTCTAGAAGGGAAATAATGGCACTTTTAAAGAAATAGAGATTTGCGATACAATGCCAGATGACCAATTGACTTGTGGACACATAAAAAACTTGCATACAAAGGCTCACTGTTGCTGTTCAAGAATTTAGCCATGTTGACATTATGCACATTCTGATGAGAAGCCAAGTGGGAAAATAATATTTTAGTGAATTCTGCTAGCCCTCACTCAGGCTCACATTTATTTGCTCTGATGTTCGGTATTAAAACCTGGGCAACTAGTGGCTTATTTGAAAGCTGATGACGAGAATGGAAGTTTCCTTGAAGAAAAAAAGCTATAAGGGAGGTCAAGACCTCACTGTGACCTCAAATGTAACTATTACCCTACTGGTTAGTTGAAATTGGAGATCAAAGCCTGAATGTGCTAAATGTATGGGGCTGTGAATGGTTTCTTGAAAAAGGTAAAAGGAAGTACTTGATGGCGTGGCATTTGTTTTTATTTGGGGGAGTGGGGAAATGTATTTGCCCTCTTTTAAAACTAGAATTGTGCACAGCGTAAGAAAGGAATACTTCATAAAACATGCACTGCTTGATCTTTTTCATTCTTTGGAAGTGAAATGATCTGCACAGATTCTATGAAAATTGATTTTTAATGTACACAAGAGGCGGATTACGTTTACCTGAGTTTTTGTCACATTTTTGGTTCTTACGTATAGTTTTAAGGAGTTCAGATTGGGGGGGAGGGAAGAGGAAAAAAAATCTCTTAATATGTAACATTTTACTTTCATCTCTCTCTTTCTCTGTGTCTGGGAAAAACGTACCCGTCCTATGTGTTTCTCTTAGCCTTTCAGTACGTTTGATATCAGCTGTTTGGGTTCTCCATACATCAAGCAATTCTCCGTGACACCAGCTGGGTGTCCCATAATTCCATTCAGTTATGACACTATCTGCCTGGAGATAGTGTCAGATCCCGCAGGTGGTGAAGGGCTCAGTCCCACAAGACTGTCCCCACCTCGGATGCCCATCCCAGGTCCCAGGCGGTCACCTGTATTTCTGACTCACTGGCTGTCAATCAGTGTTCCCAGAATCCCCTCTTTGGGTCCAATAATTTGTAGGAGTTTCTCACAGAACTCAGGGAAATATGTTTACTGGTTTATTAGGATATAATGAAGGAGTCAGAAGAACAGCTAAAGAGACACATAGGACAAAGGACTAAAGGAAGGGTCTCACGGCTTCCATGTTTTCTCCAGGCATATCTCTCTCAGCACCTGTACCAACCCGGAAGCTTTCTGAACCCCATACTTTTGGAATTTTTATGGAGCCTTCATCAGGTAGGCTTGATCGATCATTAACTCAGTCTCCAGTCCCTCTCTCCTTCCGGAGGATAAGGGGAGGGGTGGAAATTTCCAAGCTTCTAATCATGGCTTGATCTTTCTAGTGACTGGTTCCCCATCCTGACCAAGACCCCAGCAAGAGCTGCCTCATTAGAACAAAAGACACTCCCATTACCTAGAGAATTCCAAGGGATTTAGGAACCCTGTATCAGGGATGGGGTCAAAGACCAAGTATTAGAAATTAGAACAGAAGAGGTTCCTACTGTTCTTATCAGTTAGGAAATTACCAGGATGTTAGAAGCTCTGTGCCGAGAACAGGGGGTGGAGAGAGAGAAATATGTACTTTTTCTATCATTCCGTACTCCCCTTCTCATTTCCTCTCTTCCTTTCCAGTAATGGGTCGTTTTACTGTAGAACATACTTTTCAAGCTATAGTCATAAGATTACCTGGATCAGAATCATCACCTAAAAAAAAAAAAAAAAAAAATCCAGATCCCTGAGCTTCACTGAAGATGTGTTCCATCGGCATTTCTGGGGGAGACTTTGAAATCCAATATTTAACTAGCTCCCGGGTGACTCTCATACACCCTTAAACTTTAGAACCACTGTGGTAGAAGATGCTAAAAAAAAAATAGGATGAAAGGTAACATAATCTTAGCGGTTAGCCCTATTCCTCTGCAATTCCTGATCCCTGTAAAAATAAATGCTGACGTCTTTCCAGTAAACCATTTGCCTCTCTCTCGCACCCCGCACTCATTTGGTCTATGTCTTATTCTGTATCCTGCTGACCATGGCCTTGGTTCCAGCAGATGGGGACAGATGGCTATCCAGCAAGTCAGGAAGGAGCCCCATCCTTAGGTAGGTTCCCATTTTTCTTCTTTTCACTTTTGCTTGTTCCTCGTTTTGCTCCATTTCTGTTCGGTTCTATTTTTGCTCTTAGGGGTTCTGGAGGAGTATGGCGTTCAAAGCCAATCTTTGCCATTCTTTTATGAACGAACACAGAGAACACGGCAAAGACTGGTCAGACGATGATATCAACGAGAAAGCTAATATTGCCTGGTTGCAGGCGGCCGGTAGAGTTTTAACTGTGAACAACAAAAACGCTTTCTGCGGGAGAGAGAGTGACTTTTGAGTGGGCAGTATTCAACTCAGATGTTTTTCTTTTCTCTCCCTGAAAGCAAGGGAAGTGTTTAAAGACCTGTCTTAGTGCAAGCAACCCAGAAGACATTAGCCTGCAGGCACTTGCTGACACATTCACAAACAACGGTGTTCATTATGCAGCTAGGAAATAAGATCGGAGACAGCAGAATTTCAGGTAGGTACCTGGGTCTGTGTATTTTAATTTAAAAAAAAATTTTTTTTTTTAACGTTTATTTATTTTTGACACAGAGAGAGACAGAGCATGAACCAGGGAGGGTCAGAGAGAGGGAGACACAGAATTGAAACAGGCTCCAGGCTCTGAGCTGTCAGCACAGAGCCTGACGCGGGGCTCGAACTCACAGACCGTGAGATCATGACCTGAGCCGAAGTCGGCCGCTCAACCAACTGAGCCACCCAGGTGCCCCATGGGTCTGTGTATTTTAAAAAATGAAAGCGTTGGGGTGCCTGAGTGGCTGTTGGTTGGGCGCGTCTGACTCTTGATTTCAGCTCAGGTCACGATCTCTCAGTTCTTGGGATAGAGCCCCATGTTGGGCTCTGCCCTGACAGTGTGGAGCCTGCTTGGGATTCTCTCTCCCTCCGCCTCCCTCTGCTTCTCCCCCACTCATGCACGTATGCTCTCTCTCAAAACAAATAAATAAACCTTAAAAAAAATGGGTGTGTGAACGACTGCAACCTAAGAAACTTATTTGAGAATAGTGTTTCACTTCTGATGCAAGGGAGATTTCAGAAACGCCCAAGGAGAGTTTGGAAATAGAAGTGAGTCAGGAGACAAACAGGAAATTGGTGAGAGAGGAGGAGGAATTAGAACCAATCAGAGATATTTCCCTGATACTCCTTTTTAAGGGCTTCATCCATACCTTGGCTGGGATGGAAGAAACTGGTTAGAGTCACAGCCACACACAGCCTGTCAAGGAAGAGTCTGTGGTTTTTCTCAACATACCTTTTTTTTTTTTTTTTTTTTTT
>NW_026057581.1:17525394-17557680 GCF_023721935.1 Panthera uncia
CAAGGAAGATTGTGTTTTTTTTCAAAACACCTTTTTTTTTTTTTTTTTTTTTTTGTCTTTACAGATTTTCACATCAAACGAACCCTTCAGGCATCAGGTAAAGGGAAAGGGAAAGGTCCAAGTGACATGGATGGTCCTGCTTTTGATCCTCAGAACTGAAAAACCTGAGTAGCAGGATCCGTAGAACTGTGTCTGAGGAAGGACAATTCTGGTTTGGGTTACTCGCCTCATCCAACGGCATTTCGTCACATTTAAAGTCGTTGGAGGAGAAGGAGAGTAGAAGTGAAAAAGGACTGGTCTCTGGTCTGTCTGGCAGGGAGAGACCCGGTAAGACCTTGGAGCCTCCGCTGTTGCTGTTTGGAGTGAAGGATGGCGGGCGGCAAGGAGACCATTGCACAATGATGCTGAGCGAACCTGGTCTCAAAGGTCCCTTCCAGCCCTCAAATTCTTTTAAATCCTTTCATTTCCTTAGGTGTTCTATAAATAAAAATTTTAAAGGTTAGCGCTGTTCCTTCTCTTTCCAGTTCTTTGCCTTAAGAGTTTTGATGGAGTGCCACGGTTCATACCTGGTGTTTTTAACTCTGCTCCCACCTGGATACGGCCAAGAGAGGGGCTGGAATTCATTGCCTCAGTACCCGCATGTGCCCCACCAGACTGTGGGCTGCTATAAATCATTTTACTAGGTCCTATTTCCTGAATATTTCTTTTAGGTAGTGGGGGAAGGGCGGGCTGTAGAATTCAAAACAGATTTATTGCAAAGTCTTTGGAGAATAAACTGCGAGGGATGACCCAGCCTTTGCTGCTCCTGCATAACACGGTAAGGGACTCCCAGCGACAAAGACGAGTAATTAGTTTCATTTGTAGGTGAAAGAGGGTCTTTGAAGACGTCTGGCATTAATTATAATGGTGGTCACTGTGGCCGGTTCCAAATCCTGCTTTTTAAGATCGTGCACTGTCAGTTTAGAGAGGAGTCTGGGGAGGAAGGGAGTCCTTAATGGAGCACAAATGGTAGACGTCTGAGACAGATCACATGGGCAAGGGGAAATGACGTACCATGTCCCCTCCTTGGAAAACCCATTCCTGAAAGTTGAGTGAAAGGCTCCGTTTTTTCTGTATCCTAGGGACTTTGCCCTCTGTCTCAAGAAATAAGCCACCATTCCAAATGTTGCCACACTGCAAACGGACCTCAGCCAGCTCTTGTACTCGGTCATTGACCCAACATATCCCTGATTTCTTACCACCTGGTGGATCTCACATGCTTTTGTGCAAACCCCACACAATCCTAATTTCCATCCTTCTCAGGATACCATTGGAATCACTACTGAACTCTGAACTCACGCTTTGTGGGATGAGCAACTCCAGAGGCTCTACCGAGTGCCTTTCCTGGCCGCTAGGTTATCTCCAGGTCCTACGGATCCTAGGGTCCACGGAAACTTCTGTGACTCTCCAGGCTCCTCCGGGTCCTGCAACTTTAACATACGGTGGGTTCCAGAACCCAACAGCACTCCAAGTGTTATTCTCACAAATCCTCGTTCTATTCTGTCCGTGTTCTCCTATGGTTCTACTGCTACCCCTGCTAATTGTAGGCACTGGCATTTGTTGACCTTTTGGTATATGGTATCATTTTTAATCCTCACAAGAATGTTGTGAAATTCTTTCATATTTGCATTTTACACATGAGGAAACTGAGGCACAAACATGCAAAATCATCTGCAGATGTTACACAGCAAACATCAGAGCTGGAGGTTTAACCCAGGAGGTCCTGATTCCGAGGCTTGGCTCATCACCACAAGTACTGCCAGCCATGGGGTGCCCCGGGAAGCCATAATCCAGTGTTCTCTTCGCCTTCTGAGCTTGAAAAATGTCCTGCTTCTCTGTGTGTTGAGCAAGACCCCAATTATGGGACCTTAATTTATTTGCCCTATTTCTAAGAATCAAAGGCTCTGACAAGCACATAGATTGGTTGTCTATTGCTGTACAATGAATTACCCCAAAACTTAGCGGCTTGCAGCAATCATTTATTATCTCATAGTTTCAGAGGCTCAAGAATTCAGGAGTAGCTTAGTGGGGTCCTCCTGGCTCAGGGTCTCTCATGAGGTGTAGGCAGGATATAAACCGAGGCTGTGCAATCTGATGTTTGACTACATCTCCTGAAAACGTTCACTCACCCAGCTCTTGGCCTCAGTTCCTCTCAAGAGTCTCTCCACAAGTTTTCCTGGGTGTCCTTAGGGAAAGGCAGTTAGTTTCTCCCAGAGTTAGTGACCAAAGAAAGAGCCACAGTCTTTTCATAACCTAATTTCAGAACTGATGGGTTTTCATTTCTGCGTGTCCTATTTGTTAGAGGCAACTAACGAAACCCCGCCCACTCTCCGGGAGAGGGGACTCCAACCCCACCTCTCAAGGGAAGAAGTATCATAGAATTTATGGAAATATTTTTACAACCGTCACATGCAGGTACTTGAGAAGTTACTTCATGCAAGGTCCTATTTACTGCAGTCCCGAACTTCATTGTTTTAGGCACCTGTGGTACAAAAGAAAGAATCTTCTGCTCTCAGCCATGTCAGATTGTTCCAATCCGAGCCTGATCGGGTACAAGGTGTAGGAGCTTGGGTGCTAGCTAGTACCTCAGTTTCCAAACCTGAAGAGTGGAGATAATAGTCCTTACTTCATATTTGTGTTATTATGAGAATTTAAAACTTAGGATTTCTGTGAAAGGCCTGTGGAAAAAAAAAAAAACTATGCAAATAGAAAGAATTTTTGAATAATTTTGAATATTAGAAAGCTCAACATTGTGTTTGTTTTTTAATGTTTATTTATTTTGAGAGAATGAGGGAGAAAGAGACAGAGAGAGAGAACACAAATGGGGGAGGGGCTGAGAGGGAGAGACAATCTCAAGCAGGCTCTGGGCTGACAGCCAACTTGGGGCTTGAACCTATGAACCATGAGATCATGGTCTGAATAAAATCAAGAGTCGGATACTTAACTGACTGAGCCACCCAGGCGCCCCTCAACATTGTGTTTATACCTCCTGGATAATATGGAAATTATAATTTTGGAGCCAGGAATATATCTAAAATTCTCCTATTCTTCTTCATTTTGCAGAGCATTTGTGAAGTTAGTAAAACAGTTAAAGTTAGCTTTCTAATAAACTCATGGCATAAGCTCCACTGGATGGAAGAAAAAGAATATTATTGAGTGTATAACAATGCACACATTTTGATCAAGATAAAAACAAATAAACAGAGTCATTAAGACAACAAAAAATGAGCCAGCTTATAGAGTACAGTTGCATGTTTGACTCTTTAGAGGGAAGACAGACATCAATACTAATTAACAAATTATGAAACTCACACAGTGTTAAGGATAATTTTGTGACACCTATTTCTTGTTATAAGAATACTGCTAACAACAGTTCCTGCCACCAAATATTAATTAAAACTTCCCCCCGTCCCCGTCTACAAAGTAACGTCAACAGCAGAAAAAAAGAAAAGTTGTGACTGTAAGGATGTTATTTGGAATCCCAAGCACAGTGAAATTTGCATAAATTCTAATAAAGCAAAATTAAAATCCATTAACACTTGTCTCTGGTAATTAACATAAGCTTGCTGTTTTAAATGACTCTGTTTCAGACATATGGAGGGAAGGAAGGATGGGACAATGTGGAGCCATGGAAAAATAAGAAGATTATAAACTAAGAATAATGTTGCTTAGAAAGTCCCCAATTTTAGGGAGGAAATAAAAGTTATTTAGGCTTTTAGGAAACATTGAAAAATGCTTTCCCTTGTATAATGTATAGATTCACTCAGGAATTTCACCAGATGTTTGTTTTACAAGATACATATGACACTTACATTTATGTACATTAATGATAATTTACTACTCAGTTCTAATTACTACCCTCTGGAGAGAACAGAAATGTTGACAAATATTGATTATTTAAGACAAACTACAGAAAACCCATATTTTCTGATCTCAAAACACAAGAGAATTTAAATTTTTCTTTTTCATGGATTCTCAAATATTTGAAGAGAATTAAGCCATAATGCATTGAAAGTGAATACTTCAAGCTCTATATTTTGGCTTATTGATTTGAGACGAAATACTTTCTGCTAAAGTGGAAAATAAGTTTCTCTGGAAAAAAGATAAATGATAAACTTTCCTCAAAAACAGCTTGTTGAGGATCATCGGTTGTAGTTGCTTCTAGACTGGAAGAAAAGAGAGTGAAAGGACAGAAAGACAGAAGGAAAAAAAAAGGTGCATCTTAGTATTATGATGGTGATGGTGGTGATAATGATGGAGACGATGCACTGAGGTTTTTTTTGAGTGCAGACTGGATACCATGCAGTGGGTTAATGTGGATTATATTATTTTCTACTTGCAATAATTTACCTACACTAGTGAGAGTAAAATAATGACAATTACAATTTATCGAACATCTGTCACGCATCAATGTTTGGATGTTGTGCCAGGCACTTCACCGAACCTATTTCTAATCCTTCCTAATCTAATCCTCCCTAATCTAATCCTTGTAAGAGAAGTATGATAGTAATTGTTTCTCATGAGAGGAAATTGAAGCTCAGATAACAAAAGTACAGTGTTCGAGTCGCACATTTCGTAAGTGTGCGAATCAGAGTTCCAACACAGATCTGTCGAGTTCCTTAGCCTTTTTTTATTCTACCACTCTGAAAGGGCATGTTCTCCTAGATTAATGACAATATTAATAACAGTGACGGTAGTAACACCACCACCACCGCTACCAATAAAAATCTGTACCTATAAAGTGTTTTCCAATTTACAAAGTCCTTGGGGTGGGCAATTGTCATCCGATAGAAGGGTTGAGCTTTCTGTGAGATGAAATCTGTTTACTTTCACCTTTTGTTTTGAAATTGAAAAAAAAAAAAAAAAAACTATGGTAGAAAACACGTCACATAAAATTTACCATTGCAACCATTTGAAAATATACAGCTCAGTGCTGTTAAGTGCATTCATATTGTGCCACCATCATCACCGTCCATTTCCAGAACTCTTCATCTTGCAAAACTGGAACTTTATAAGAGTTCCTCATTCCTCCTTCCCCCTGGTCCCTGGAGCAACCATTCTGCCTTCTGGGTCTATGAATTTGACTACTCTGGGTACCTCACATAAGTGGAATTATACAGTACTGTAATTTTGTGAATGTCTTATTTCACTTAGCAAAATGTCTTAAGGTTCAATCACATTGTGGCACGTAACAGAATTTCCTTCCTTTTAAAAGCTGGATAATATTCCATAGTATGCTTAAACAACATTTCATTTGTTTATTCATTCACCTGTCAATGGCTTATTAATTTCATATTTGCTAAATTATTGACAAATCCAATGTTGTAAAAAATTTTACTCTGAGTTTTCTTCAAGGGTTTTGTGTATTTACCTCTCACATTTAGATCTTTGATCTGTTTTGTGTTTGTTTTTGTAAAGGGAGTTAAGTAAGCATCCAACTTCATTCTTTTCCATGTGGATATCCAGTTTTCCCAGCACCATTTATTGAAAAGACTGTCTTTCTGCCACTGAATGGTCTTGGCCCCCCTGTCAAAAATTTTTGACCATATATGTGAGAATTTATTTCTGGGATCTCTATTCTATTGGTCTATGTAAGTACTAAGTCGTTTTGATTACCGTAGCTTTGTAGTTAGTTTGGAAATCAAGAAGTGCGAGTTGTCCAATTATTTTTATCTCAAGATTGTTTTGGCTAATTGGAACCTCTTGAAATTCCATATGAATTTAAGATAGATTTTTCAATTTCTGCAATAAAAGTTGGGATTTTGACAGGGATTGCATTGACTTTGCAGATCCTTTGACTTGTATTGACATCGTAATAACATTAAGCCGTCCCAGGCCATGAATAGGAAATATATTTCCATTTACTTAAGTCTTCTTTCATTTTTTAAGCAGTGTTTTGTAGTTTCCATTGTACAAGTTTTTCACTTCCTTGGTTAATTCTTAAGTATTGTATTTGATGCTATTGTAAGTGGAAATGCATTTTAAATTTCCTTTTCAGATACTTATGATTAGTGTATAAAAATGCCACTCACTTTTGTGTGTTGATTTTATATCCTACTGCTTTGCTGAATTTCTTCTTTTTGCGTGTGGAATCTTTAGGATTTGCTACATATAAGATCATATCATCTGCAAACAGAGATACTTTTATTTCTTCAGTTCCAATTTATAAGCTTTTTATTTCTTTTTCTTGTCTAATTGCTTTGTCTGGAACTTCCAGTACTAGGTCAAAGCTGCTCTAGGAACACATGCAGGGCTGCCTGCCTGGGCTAGAGGGCAGGATGTGGGAAGCTGCTACTGTGCTAAGAGCTTGCATTGACCAAAAAGAAGCACAATTTACTACTGAAGGCTTTCTTGGAAATTACAAGTCTTTGAACAGACTTGAGAGTTCCCAAATAGTTACATCAGACAGATTGTGTCACTAGTTGTGAGTTAGTTGGGTAGCTAGATTCCTGGTGATTCCTCTTTTGTCATCTTTCCCAAATTGTCCTTTTATTTTTAAATGAGGGTGAGACATCAGCTGATTGATAAGTACAGAAATTTTCTATGTAATATTTGGTGAAGTCATCACTCACATGGTAATTTTCTGCAATTTAATGACCTATAGACTCTGGAATAAAACAAGAGACAAATGAATGCACACACATTACATAAATCAAGGGGGTGTGCTCAATTTCTTCCTTTCTATGTTTTTCAGTTTGCTGTTGTTCTTTCTCTCCCCCCCCCCCCCCCCCCCCCCCCCCCCCCAGAAAAGCTGATAATGAAACAAGACTCCACTCCAAGGGGATGAATATGGTTTCTGCCTTTTTTGTGTATAATAACGAAAGGAATCATTCATGAATCCAATGTGAATTAGAATTTCAGAGGATCTGGATTCTCACTCACCTACATATTCTTTTTTGGAGGGAAAAAAATGAGTTAAAACAAATGTTAAGTGCTGAGCCTAATTCTTAACAGCAGCTGTGCTTATGGTCAAATTTTTGTGGCCGTTTCATAGATCTGGACTTGTTTATCTCATGATGGCTGGGTTTGAGGCTTTGTACTTCAGAAGCTCGTGGTCCACATTCTACAAATTGTTATTTCTGCACCTGTGGCCAGCTTTAAGATTTTCTTCTGCCTTGCAGGTGTCTTAAGAGCTGGCTTCAAAAGTCACAACAGGAACCAAAGTGGTAATTTTCTTTCCAGAAACTATCCCATAAGTTGTGTTTCAGATTGGAAATTGCATTACATAAAACGTATTTTTGTTAGTGCTGAAATACCAGAGTCCCCGAAGGATCGTGTGACTATGGAGGAGAGTCTCAGGCAATATTTAAGATATACCCATAGTTTTGAAATGTGATCCAGATATTTAGCAAGAATACCTAGGGCGCTGTAATATTTAGGAAAACATACATTTTGAAATCTGTACTTATACTCTCTCATTTTATTTATACAATGACAATCAATTAGGAATCTTTCAAATTTGAAATAAGGAGCAGTCAATAAAATATGCCATCCATACAATGAAGAACTAAGAAAATAAAGACATAAAAGAATCATATTTATGTCAACATGCAGGCTTGTATACACACATATGCATATACTTCCAATAGTTTACTTGTTATCTCATGAATTGATATTCCAAGATTTAAGATTTGCTGTTTTGAGGCACCTGGGTGGCTCAGTTGGTTAAGTGTCCAACTTTGGCTCAGGTCATGATTTCACAGTGTGAGTTCGAACCCTGTGTCGGGCTCCGTGCTGACAGCTCAGAGCCTGGAGCCTGCTTTGGATTCTTTGTCTCCTTCTATTTCTGCCCCTCCCTCACACGTGCTCTGTCTCTCAAAAATAAATAAATGTAAAACAAATTTAATAAAAAAGATTTGCTGTTTTGCCAATTTGACTTTCTTTCCATCCAAGTTAGGGAGTTAGATTTTGTAACATAACATTAAAAATCACTTATTTTTCTAAAAATCAAGTGTAGCTTCAACTACAAAAATTTCATTGAGCAGAATGAACGATATTTGGAATTATTCTAATCATATTTTCCTGATTTTGTGTTTCTTTATGAGCTTATCAAATGTAGAAAACTGGTTGCTTTATTCGCAGGCCCCTTCTAATGTTGTTCTTTAGTTCCTGAGTTAGCATCAATGACAAAGAAGCCATTGTCAATCACAAATATTATCTGACCATTATGTTTTCTCCAGGCACTGTACTTGGTCCAGGTGAAGGGACAGATATGGCTCCTGCCTGCTTGAAGCTTGGGGAGGATAAATAAACACATGAGAAATGAATAAGCAAATGAATGCACACACAACACATAAATCAAGGAGGCGTGCTCAATTTCTTCCTTTCTAGGTTTTTCGGTTTGCTGTTCTTTCTCTTTCTCTGCCCCCCACCCCCCTTAGAAAAGCTGGTCATGACACAAGATTCCACTCCAAAGGAATGAATATGGTTTCTTCCTTTGGAGAATCACAACCCCATTACCGACGATAGTGACCCTGTAGACAGAAGAATTTCGGGATGTGAGGGAATAGATGGGTTCCAACTGACTTAAACAGTCACTTGTGAAGAGAGTTTGCATGAACTCATTCTTTCTACAAGTACTTACGGAGTACCAACTATGGGCCAGGCATTTGCTATTTCCGTTGGGTACAACTCTGAACGAAATACCTGCCTTCAAGGGCCTCAGCATATGGTGTAGAGGACAGAATTGTATGAGATAGTGTGGGGATTGCTACATCAGGAATAAGTATGGTGAATTATTGGGATACAGAGGAGAACATATAACTCACTATGATGGGGTGGGTGCCAGCAAAGGCTGCTGGAGGAAATAATGCCTAGGTTGAGAATAAGCATGGCTAGACACCAAAGCAAGGTGAATGAGAACACTTTAAGAACAAAGAGGCAGAACATTCCTGGAGATCATGTCTAGAAGCTTAGGTGGCTTCTTTTTTAAAAATACTTTTAGGGGCGCCTGGGTGGCTCAGTTGGTTGAGTGTCTGACTTCAGTTCCGGCCATGATCTCTCTGTTTGTGGGTTCGAGCCCCACGTCGGGCTCTGTGCTGACAGCTCAGAGCCTGGACCCTGCTTTGGATTCTATGTCTCGCTCTCTCTCTGCCCCTCCCCTGCTCATGCTCTGTCTCTCTCTCTCTCTCTCTGTCATAAATAAATAAACATTTAAAAAAATTAAAAAAAATATTTTTAAAATATTTCTTTTGAGAGAAAGAAAGAGCACAAGCAAGGGAGGGGCAAAGAGAGAGGGAGAGAGAGAATACAAAGCAGGCTTTGCACTGTCAGCACACTGCTCGACGTGGGGCTTGAACCCATGAACTGTGAGATCATGACAGGAGCCGAAATCAAGAGTCAGACACTGAACAGACTGAGCCATCCAGGTGCCCCAAGAAGCTTAGGTGGCTTCTTAGCTGATGTGGGACAGTGGATAGGTCTGTGTGTGTGTGTGTGTGTGTGTGTGCGTGCGTTCTATGGTAAGATGCATACTGGACATCACAGAACTAATTCATGAAAGCCCTTGTTAATCATGTTAGGTTTTAACTTTTATGTTAGTTTTATCTTGCAAGTTTGAAGCTTGGATGAATGTGCATCTAATTTGTTTCTTACTTGATCCAGTGATAAAAAGCTACTCCATCAAAGTTATTATGTATTTTATCATAAATTAACACATTTTACCCAGAAAATTAGACAGGGAAGCATAAAGAAAAATGTAAAAAACCTATAAATCACACTAACGTTTCATTTTTTCCCCTCCACTCATACCAGTTAGGTCTTACCTGGAACTCTTTCACTTTGCATTGTATTAGGAATATTTTACTCTGTCGGTGAGTTTACTAATTTTTTTTTTTTATGGTAGCGCAAGTCAGGAGATGTCTGTTTTTTTAGGTGCCAGTCTGCCAGGGATATTGGCAGAGATAAAGTGAGGCTTAAATGGGGACAGTGGAGGGGCGCCTGGGTGGCTCAGTCGGTTGGGCGACCAACTTTGGCTCAGGTCATGATCTCGCAGTCCGTGAGTTCAAGCCCCGCATCGGGCTCTGTGCTGACAGCTCAGAGCCTGGAGCCTGTTTCAGATTCTGTGTCTCCCTCTCTCTCTGACCCTCCCCCATTCATGCTCTCTCTCTGTCTCAAAAATAAATAAACAGTAAAAAAAAACAAAAAAACAAAAAAAATGGGGACAGCGGAAAACACTGTTTGGGCAAGGAAGAATTTTAGGATCTCGGGAGGCTACAGTTGGAAATAATCCTACTATCCCTATGCAAACAAATTACGACATTCTGTCTTCATTTCACCCTCCAGTAGCAACTTGAGAGACCTTAAGTGAGTGCAAACCCTTCTGTTTACTATGAAAGAAACTGGAGTTTGGGAACATTAAGTAATAGCCAGGTAGAAGCAGATATAGAACCAAGATCTAGAGTGATGCTTTTTCCATTACCCTTGGTTCTCCAAAAAAAACAAACAAACAAACAAAAAAAAAAACCCAATCAGAATGACAAAAACTTTCTTTCCCCTTGTTCATAGGCCTTCGTTTTTACCTTAAGTTTGCCCAGCTAACATGAAAACTCACTTTGGAGAAGTCTATTTGTTCTGTATCATTTCTAGAACTGAACTCAATGCTATTTTCAAATATCTGCTTGAACTTTGGGATGGTTAAAGAATGCTCTACAAAAATTTTTAATCTTTGAGACACCTGGGTGGCTCAGTCCGTTGAGCATCTGACTCTTGATCTCGGCTCAGGTCATGATCCCAGGGTCGTGGGACTGAGCCTCGCATCAGGCTCCTCACTGAATGTGGAACTTACTGAAGATTCTCTCTCTTTCCCTCTGCCCCTCTCCCCAGCTCCTGTGTTCTCTGTCTCTCTCTAAAAATAAGTAATTTTTGAGGCTGGACATTCCTTTCAAATATATTGTAAAGGTAAATAATCCTTTGAGATTTAAGATATTTTTTATTGGGCTTTGATTTGTTACGAAAATGTATAATTTTCCCATCTAATTTTAGTCTTTAATTTTCTATGAGTGGTAATTAGAATAAAGTGTTATGTCAGGCATTTGGGGGAATACAGAAGAGAGAAACCAAAATATTTAAGTTGGAATTACTTTATAATAATAAGCTACACAAACATTTGTTCTAAACCTCAATTCTTCTATTGTCATAATTGGAAGCAGCTAGGAAAGTCTTCCTTTTGTTTGTCTTTGGCATGTAATGAAGTTGAAATATAACTATTTATAGTGACTAAATCAATAATCCACTTCTCCAAATACGATATTTCCATAAAGTTTACATTTTCTCAACAGTAGACAAATCTTGATCATAAATATTATTTTTTCCCTCAGGAAAGAAATCAAAATCCATTTTTAAGGACCAGTTGAATGACTAGAGATTTCAACATGCCTAAAACTGAAGAAATATTTTGTGAAATACGAATCCATTGTCACTACCTGTCACCCAGACCCCTTCCCCCACAGCACTTAAAAATTTCAGCAGGAAGCTTTCAACCAACAGAACACAGTGATCGATACCACAAGCAGGGACTCACAGAGTCAACGGCATGAAACATTGTCATTCTGACAGTTCAGGTTTTGAGACACGATACTCTAGTTGAGACGAGTTAATGCATCGGGGCGCCTGGGTGGCTCAGATGGGTTCACTGTCCAACTCTTGGTTTTGACTCAGGTCATGATCTCATAGTTTGTGAGTTAGAGCCCCCTGTTGGGCTCTGCGCTGACAGTGTGGAGCCTGCTTAGGATTCCCCCTCTTTCCCTCTCTCTCTGCCCCTCCCCCCCTTCTCTCTCTCTCTCTCTCTCTCTCTCTCTCTCTTTCTCTCAAAAAAAAAAAAAAAAAAGACTAGCCAATGCATCAAATATCATCAACCAGGCTGCTTCATACAGTTGCTCAGGATGTGCACTGCACACTTCCAGGGGGAGCCATAAAACAAAAATGAAAACAAAAACAAAACAACAAACAAACAAAAAACACCGGTTGCCTTCTAGCAAACCAACACCAAGTATTTAACAAGTACTGCTTTAAATAAATTAGTGAGTTTTTATTGCTGTTTCGAGAGTGTTTCATTTTATTGTAATTTTAACTGAATGTGTCCCCTGAAGCAGGTTGGTAAAGGACAATTTCCAAAGGTGGAAAAATAAGTAAGTGGCATGACTAGGCATGGGGAGATGTGGTTGCTGTTTCAAACCCTTCTGCTGGTTTGCCAGCGGATGTTGAACATGTTGTTTCGACACTCCTTCCCTCCATTTATTCTTCAAGAAGACACGGCTGGCGATGCTTGCTTCATATTTCAGACGGGATGCTTGACAATATGTGCCACGCCTTTTGCCATTCTCAGACAAAATGGGACACCCTAAATATCTTTAGCCTTTAATATCGGCAAAGTTAACACATCCCCCCCCCGCCTGCTGCCGACGACAGGAAGTACATTGAGCAAGTGAGCGGGAATCCACAGATCCCCTTTTAAAGGCAGGGGCAAGGGAAGGACGAGAGTTAGGGCTGGAAAGATTTAAGCTAAGTGCTTACCTGTCCTTCTGCGAGGGTTCAGCATTAGTGCATTCTGTCTTCCTTACTCTGTCCCCCTGTTCCACATGGGGGGACCTTTAATTACAAAATGGATTCGTGATGCTTTGAAATTGAGGGGGTGGGTGGGGGAAAGGAGACAAGCAAAGGCCTGCGGGAAATTAGAGATCACTGCACACCTTTCCATGCTTCACCTCCCTTGACCCGGGGCTTTGCACTTAGGGCGAGGGGAAGGGTACTGACAAAACGGAGGTGCCAGTGAACCTATGTTTTGTTATTCTACTGAAAACGGTAGGTCCTTAATAAAGGCTAATACATTTCATCGTGCTTAGTATTGAGGATCCTTTGCTATACAAGTGAAAGGCGAAAAACGCTATTCGGGATACATTCTCGTGGTTTTCCTATTTTCCAAAGACTGGTGACCTTTTCAGAGTGCAGAATCAGGTTGGCAACATTATGTTGTGACGATGTACAGATGGAGGTATGAATACGTTACAATTCACAAGATTTTTCAGAGCCCATGGTGAAATTCCAGGCAGAGGGAAAAAAATATCCAAAAGACTAGTCCTGTTGACTTTCTTGTAAAGCTTCCACAAGTTTTAAGGATGTAAAAGTTTTGTGTGTGTGCGTGTGCGCGTGTGTTTGAGTGTGTGTGTGTGTGTGTGTGTTTGAGAGTGTGTGTGTGTTCGATTGAGTGTGGGTAAGAGTTCCTGCCTGCTACTCTGAGTTCCATGAAGAATTTGCTTGTAGAAACAGGCCTTCTCTCCATACAATGTTAACATGTTGTTAAGTCTAATACAAAGGCAATGACTTAGGATATAATGACAAATCAATCTGAAGCATCAAATGAGGGCTTTTTAAGGACTTTACTCTGTCAAATAAATATCCGGCTTTGCATTAAAATCTGATTGAAAGAAATCACTGTAAGGGCCACATACCTCCACCTGCTAAGATGAACACAGAATGAAACCTTTGTCCCACATGCCCAACATTTGTCTTTTTCTTTTCTACTGGGCTATTATTTCATGTTTGTTGCCGCAGTTTTGGGCAGTGCATGCTGTCTGTGTTAAGTTCAGGACTTTTGTTTATGGAATTCACCAGCACCTCCAAGAGGTACCCTTTTAGTTTCTTTTTAAAAATTTTTTAACGTTCATTTTTATTTTTTGGAGAGAGAGCGAGCGCGCGCGCGTGCATGTGTGCGAGTGAGTCGGAGAGGGGCAGGCAGCAGACAGCCTGATCCGGGGCTCGAACTCATGAACTGTGAGGTCATGACCTGAGCCAAAGTCGGAGGCTTCACCGACTGACCCACCCAGGCGCCGCAAGAGGTGCCCTTTCAGTTAGTGAATTGCAGGACCTGTGCCCTGGGAGCACCCTAGCGCGTGCTGCTTTGTTTTGTAAGCAAAACCCACAAAGGGTAAACTCGCTTGATACAGAGACTTCTCTCATCTGCCCCTTCAAATGTTCTTCTTCCCCTCGATGTTCTCCCACCCCACTCACTTCCTTGGAAATGTCTTTTTTTTCCCAACTACTTGAGTAAAAGTCAGAAAATGCAGAGTTTGGCACTGATGTTTTTTTCCTCCCGTCACCGGTAAGCCTTGGAACAGCGTTGACTGCAAGTGTTTTCGAAAGCAGATTTTCACGCCTTTATTATTCAGCAGTCGTACCTGACAGGTAAGTTCACTCATGTGTCACGTTTCTTACTTCTTTCAGTTTTCAGAGCATCATTTATGGCACAGAAGGAGGAAAAGGAAGTGGAGGAGGAGACAGAGTGGTTTTTGTTGCTGTTCCTGATTTATTCAACATCATTATCGCACACGTCAAGGTAAGTCTGTTTTGTTTTTTTTTTCTGGAGATAGACAACAGCATCTGAATGTGTTCCTTTCAGGGAGTCAGCTGAGGTAGAGATGCTAATTTCTTTATTGATCATGATTGCGGTTCCTTCTTTTCCTTTGTCTTCCTCGTTCTCTCTTTTTAAAAAAACATTTATTTGGGGGAGAGTACAAATGCGGGAGGGGCAGAGAGAGGGGGGACAGAGGATCTGAAGTGGGCTCTGTGCTGACCGCAGAGAGCCCGGTGTGAGCCTCGAACTTATGAACCGTGAGATCATGATCTGAGCCAAAGTCAGACGCTCAACAGACTGTGCCACCCAGGCGCCCTCTCTTTCTCTCTTTTTAATAAATTACCCCCTTAATGCTTCACTTATGATTTCCAGCTTATATTTCTTTAAAGTGGAACGTGCTAAGTACAGAGATTATTTAGATTTTATTTATTTTTTCTGATTTTTGTTGTTTTCTCCCATCTTCACAATCTTTTCATCTGTATCTATTTTGACAGTTTTTCTTCCCCCTAATGACTTGCCTTGATTTGAACAAAGTACTCATCTCAGTTCTCTTTGAAAGCACTTTCTCTTTTTGCACTCATATTTAGTTCAATAAATTCGTAAATCCGATCGTCTCATGGTAAGTATAGCACAAGTGACAGGAGCAGATTTGAGGACTCTTGAGGAGCCAACCATTGACCTGGTGGGATCAAAGCCATGTTGGTGACTAGAGAGGGGCCGGGGGTATCTGGAGGGTCTAGTTTGAAGATCAGTGAGGGGAATTGGTATGACATTCTTGGGGACAGCCGCCACACAGAAAGCACCAGTTATAATTCATTGGGATATTGGGGTACTTGGTGAGAGACACAAGGAGACAAGCAGCAACGTGAAAGAAAACAACAAAATGAAAAGATATGTGTATGGGGAGCTTCAGTGCCGTGATTCCCAAACCTGGATATATTTAAAATTTTTTCAAATGTTTTTGTTTATTTTTGAGAGAGAGAGAGAACAGGCAAGGGGCAAAGGGAGAGGGAGGCAGAAGATGTCAAGGAGGCTCCATGCTGAGACCAGAAAGCCCCATACAAGGGCTTGAACTCACAAACTACGAGATCACGACCTGAGCTGAAGTTGGATGCTTAACCAACTGAGTCACCCAGACACCCCATACCCGGGTGCATTTAAAATCACTGAGGAAGCTTTTAAAAGTACTGATGTGTTAGCATCACCCAGGCCATCAACTAGAATCTCCGGGGCTGGGACCCGGACATCAGTATTTTTAAGAAACTCCACACCCAGGAGCCTCCCATACAGACAGGATTGAGACCTCAGCTTTAGTATAAATGATTGGTTTAAGTAAAAAAAACACAAAAAAGATGATTCTCACGCAATTATCTTCGAGTGTTTCCTCCCAGCAGATGAAGGGAAAGGACCGTTTTGTTCTACCTTCAAAGTCCTGGAATCACTGTTGGTTGAACTTGAGGAGGAAAGTCTGCTTGTCGCAAATGGGGTGATCTCACAATGGCCGGAAATGGGAGCCAAACCCTGTTAGGCAGAAAGCAGCCGGTCACGCTCGTGTATTAATCTGCGTGGACTTTAGCTCCTTCCCGACTTCTAGGAAGAAACAGTCTGCCACTCAACAGCAACAAGAATTTGTAAGTGTATCTGTGGTGAGTACTTGTCCTTAGTGCATTTGCTTTTTTCTCTTTAATTTTTTAAAATGTTTATTTGTTTTTGAGAGAGAGACAGAATGCGAATGGGGAAGGGGGAGAGAGAGAGAGGGAGACACAGAATCGGAGTCGGGCTCTAGGCTCCGAGCTGTCAGTACAGAGCCTGACGCAGGGCTCGATCTCACGAACCATGAGATCATGACCTGAGCCGAACTCTGATGCTTAATCAGTGACTGAGCCACCCAGGCCCCCCTAGTGTTTTTGCTTTTAACGAATACACTTTTAAGTATGCATTTCGCTGTTGGCTTCCCTGGATGTATTCATTCCATCCTTAATTTTTTTTTTTTTGTTTTTGTTAAATGTTTTATGCTATTTCCCAAAGAATGTTAAATCCCAAATACACACAGTGGAGGACTCAGAAGGGGTTCTTCTCGTTGAGGTGTTTTCTTTCATGAATTTTTATGCCCTTTTCCCAATTAATTTTTAACAAGTGTAATTTATCTCTTGTCCCTGATTCTCTATTCATTTTTGGATTCTCCCCGATTGCTAAGAACTTGTAACCGTTTTACAATTTATAAAAGGAACTCGATCAAAGTTGAGCTATGCATGTAAAAAGCTAGGATTAAGATACAAATTTATTTCTGGCCTTTGAGTTTGACGTTGTTATATGTATGTGTACATACATTCCTATATAGATACATACATGTTTGTTTGACAAACAAAAAAAAAAAAGCATAAAAACATTCTAAACAGTGAATGGTACCAGATAGAAAATTTTTGCTGCTTCTCCAGAGTGAAATACTTTGTTTACATCAAGTCAGCTTTGCTGGTAAGTGTATATATATGTATGTGTGTGTGTGTGTGTGTGTGTGTTCACGTATTCTTACTGATTCATTTCATTGTTTTGACCAAATTATTTCCTTGACAATTTTATTTTTGCTTAAATCACCTAGGATTTTTTCACTTAGCTAGCAACGGGTAGAGATGCAACTCAACCTTTGGAATCTCTCACTGAAAACCCTCCGTGTTTCATGCTACAACATGGATAAGCCTTGAGGACATACGGTAAGTGAAAGAAGCCAGGCACAAAATGACGAGTACTGTATGATTTCACTTACTCGCAATCCCTAGAAGAGTCAAATTCATGGAGATAGAAAGTGGAAAAGGGGCTGCCAGAGGCTGGGGGTTTGAGAAATGGGGAGTTATTTTTTAATGGATACAGAGTTTTGGTTGAGGAAGATGAAAACGTGCTGGAGATGGATGGTGATGGTGATTGCACCACAGTGTGACTATGTTTAAAACCACGGAACTGTATGCTCAAAACATGGTTAAAGTGGCGAATTTTATATTATGTATATTTAGTCACAATTTAAAAAACGAGGACATAAACTCATGTGTTTTCCAATTTAGCAAGCCTTTCATTTTATTTACTACAGATAATACATCGTTAATTTTTATTTTAACGTAGTCAATTTTAAAGATCTCTGACAATACGTCAGTAGTTTAATTCGTGAGAATGGCCTGAAATTGAGATAATTCCTGAAGAGAGGTGATTCCTGAAAATGATGATTGCCATTTGATTGGAAACTACATATATTATTTTTTAAACTTTTTTTTTTAACATTTATTTATTTTTGAAAGACAGAGAGAGATAGAGCGCAAACGGGGGAGGGCCAGAGAGAGAGGGAGACACAGAATCCGAAGCAGGCTCCAGGCTTTGAACCGTCAGCACAGAGCCCGACGCGGGGTTCGAACTCACGGACCTCGAGATCGTGACCTGAGCCGAAGTCGGCCGCCCAACCGAGTGAGCCACCCAGGTGCCCCAGAAACTACATATATTCTTAAATAAAAGATCCCTTAGTGTTTTCTTACATGTGAATAAGGTTGCACAGTTTACAAAATGCTTTTAGATATAAATTTATTTCTTTTTTAATTCTCAGGACCAACTTATAAGCATTATCCGCATTTGACAGATTAGAGAATTAAGGTGGAGAGAAAATATCCCGTAGAGATAAGTCACCGACTCCATGCTAATAGCTCCCGTAAGGAAACTTTACCAGTAGAAGCACCACACCCGACTTGCCACCTCTTTAGGGAATGTGACTCCTCACATGAAGGCAGACTAAAGACATTTGCAGGACAAGGGGTCAGGGAACGGAAGGGCAGAAAAGACAGAGGATGGGGATTGTGAGGAGCTGTATACAGGGTCAGTCCATAGCAATTTGGGTATTTGATGCTTCCATTTCTGCAAATCTCCGTATTTCTGCTGTGAGGCACAGCGACACCTGAGAGAGTGTATTACATGTAATATTGGAACCTTAAATTAATAACCAGCAAACTCTGCTTCCTTCCCCTGGTTCCTTAAACCCTTAGTGTTTGTGATTTGCTTCTCATTCTTCACACACACACACACACACACACACATCTCAAAAGTAGACAACAAAAGCTAAGAACCCCCAAACACAACCAACATAAAACAAACCCTTTCTTGTTCGGATGGAATGTCTCCCATTTCGGTGTGGGTCTGTTGTCTTTGTGTTAGAATGTGAGTGTCCGGTGGGCGGGGACCCTGTCACTCTGGATTAACTCTCCCACGGGTTTAGTGAATCACTGCAAGCCGAGGTGTGCTTATTAAACTTGAATGACTGATAAGACAAGTAATTGCGCCAGAAGAAATGCTAATTTTAAAATGTCTCTAAATTCCTGAACTTCACACGTGGGAAGTCCAGTGACCTGGGGTAGCTCTTGGGAATTAGTAATCTGATACAGAATCTTTCCCCTTTGTGTCACCTGTTACAATTTGGCTTCCCTTTGCTGGGACCGAAAATCATTACCAGCTGACAGCTCTGTGAAGCCTGATGTCTGCAACCAAAGCGACGTGTAGAATGTTGCTGACGCCGGGCAGGTAAGGACCTTGATCCATACGTTTGTCTGGATTGCTTAGATAATCCAGATCACTCTGCGGAGTTCTGGAAGTCCCTTTCGATGGATATTTACTTTAGTAGGTTGCCAACTGAGTCTGAGGACAACAAATCTTGATTTTATCTGAGGCTGGGTCTAGAATTGTTGACTTTGCCTTTTACTAACGTTATAGGAAGAGGAAGTGCCTATTTTGATTAATTGAATAGCCGTGGAGTGGAAAAAGATCTATTTGCGAACACAGCAGACTGACTAGTACTTAGAATGAAAAGAGAGTGGATCCAGACGAAACCAGGATCTCCCGGATCACACCATTCACACGGCAGCAGATTTTGGAAACCACATTGACTTTTTTGGCTGCACTCAAGTGATATCAACTAAGAGGTATGTACATTGCAAAACAAAACAAAATAGAGCTTAAGTGCGTATTGCTGGACTCCCACTAAAACACGGGACAAACCTTTGCTTACATAGAGATGCTATGGTGTCATGGAAAAATGGACGGGCTTGGAATTAGAAAAGCTGGTTCTGCAAGCTAGCTCTACTAGCTGTGTGGTTGGTCAGTGTGAGCCCAGTCCTCAGCTAAACAAAGGGAAACCGTTGTATGCCATTTATATTTTAAGTAATTAATTTGTTAATTAACTTTAAAGTTTTACTTATTTATTTAGAGAGAGAGAAGGGCAGAGAGAGAGAGAGAGAGAGAGAGAGAGAAGCCCATTCTGCACTGACAGCACAGAGCCTGATGTGGTGCTCAGTCTCATGAACCGTGAGATCGTGACCTGAGCCGATATCAAGAGTTGCTCGCTCAACCACCTGAGCCACGCACGTACCCCTTGTATGTGCTTTTAAAAGTGGTTGTCTGCAAAAGTTCCAAATACCGAATGAAGATACACCCCTTCTCCAGGAGTTAGAGCTTAATTTTTCTCCCTTTGGAGATGGACTGTATTTAATGACTTGCTTCCAGTGAAGCATAAGGAAAAGGGAAATTTGTACCCGTATTGTGCAGAAAAGCGGCAAATATGAGCTTAACCAAGTGATTAAGGCCAACATTACCAATGATAAGTAATGTCAATAGTATATACCCAGTGAGATTATGTCATGAGTCGGGCACTTCGCTCTGGTGTTCTTCCCCACCAAACCATAACCCTAGTCTTGACATTGAACACAAATTAAGGGTCATTCTATAAACTGCTTAATCCATACTCTTCAAAAGATATTAACCTCTACAGGGAGCCGGGTGAAGGGTCTATGGGGACTCTCTGTGCTATCTCGGTGACTTTTCTGAAAATCCAAATTTATTCCAAAAGAAAAAGAAAAACAGTGGTCATGATAATTGAGCTGATGTACATGACGGGAATTTGTGGACACACAGGATTCTAAAAATGTAGAGAGTATTATTATTATTAGAATAACTACATTTAACGCTTAGTGATCCACAAAGTATATTAATAGTCAAGTACTGGGCTGATAACTGATGTTTGGGGTTCTAGATGACCAGCACCCTCAAAGTAATGAGGGTTTTTCAGGAAGAATTGAATTACTATCCATATAATCTACTTGTAGATGGCTCAGATCATGATTTGTGTATCAATAACCAAATAACTGATAGAGTACATAAATATGTTAATTTCACTTATACAAACTTGGATGAAATTGGGCAGCAAATTAGAAATTCAAAATCTCGAAGATGCCTATAAAGATTAAGGTAATTTTCCATTTCCTCCAGAATTGGCAGCACTAAGTAAAGCGAGATCAATATTAATTAAGAAACCCAGGGAGAAGAATAATAAATTATCGAAATTGGTTGGTTAACTGAAGTTGTTATGTCATTCAGAAGTTAGAATTACGGAATTAGACTTAAAAGGAATTTTAGAGATCAGTTGCTCAAATCCTTTTATTTTAAGGGGAAAGGAAGAATATTTAATTTGGAGATGCTGTAAAGCTTTTTCAAGATCTTCCCCTTGGTTGGCAAAGGCACAGAACGTGGATTTCAATCATTTCCCTCAGAGGCAGGGGCTCTTTTGCGGGGCATGAGCCTCTGGGATCTCTCGACCCCTGCAATTATATGCAAAAACTTACCTGTGTGTGCACATTTGAATTTTTCTGAAAGAAGTTCATAACAGCTTTCATCAGAGCCTTAACGGAGCCTTAACCTCCAGAAGGATAAGAGGAGCCACTGCTTTAGAATTCAAAATATTACTCATTACAACTGCCCTTGGAACATTGCTAGAATAATTTTAATGTTTCTACAGCTTGCATCGTATATTTTTAATTTTTAATTAAAAAAATTTTTTTTAGTGTTTTTATATATTTTTGAGAGAGAGAGAGAGGGAGAGAGAGAGAAAGAGAGAAAGTGGGGGGGGGCAGAGAGAGAGAGAGAGAGAGAGAGGGACAGGGCATCTGAAGCAAGTTTTGTGCTGACAGGGAAGAGCCCGATGCAGAGCTCGAACTTGCGAACCGTGTGATCATGACCTGAGCCCAAGTTGGACGCTTAACCGACTGAGCCACCCAGGCACCCCAGCTTGCGTCATATTTCAAATAGAGAAAGAGTAGCTGGGTCCTGGTTCCCAGAAGTTATCACATTCTTTGGCAAAACCAGATGATACGATTTCATCTGGACATGTTATCCTTTCTTCTGCGAACAAGGTAGGCTTTTGTCAACTAGGTAAAAGGTAAATGATGTATGGAGCACCTCTGATGTGCTGATCTCTAACTATATTAGTCTAATATTAATACTAATATTCCATTTTACAAACGAGGAAACGAAGACACGGAGTAACTTAGTAGTGGGTAACTTGTCTGAAAGTCACAAAGCTAGTAACTGGTAAAACCATACTTTTTGAAGCCAGATACCAGGGCTTGTACTCATAAACACCACAATGCACGTCTTTGCTTCTGATGTATTAAATAATTCCGTGGTGCATTGGATGAGCAAGCTTATCATTGTGCTTTGTGGAGATTCTTAATTGGCAACAGTAAAGGCAGCAGAATGTGGAGAAAGAGGTATGGGCTCGGTAGGTTAAGATAATACAAACGTGAGGAGTTCGGTTTCCACCTCCTTCTACCTCGCCTTGGACAAGCAACGTGACCACCCTAAGTCTTGGTTGTCTTATCTCTAAAATGGGGATAATAATAGTATTTACCTCATAGGGTTGTCCCGATGATGCAATGAGATAATGCATGCAAAACACTTAACATTGCTCATGCCAAAGAGTCTATGCTCTTTAAACGTTAGCAATTATTCATATAACCGGATGTGCTAATTCTTCTTCACTTCATAATATGGTTTTCGTCAACCAGGAAAAGAGGAGCAAAAAGGTTGCCACATATAGTTAAACCTTAACATGGTTTAAATGAATTCCCTAAAATTTCAATTTATCCCTACACCGACTTTACCAATCTCTAAAAATAGCCAAATGAAATGCCATCCTGGCTGTGTGCAAGTCTGTGGATACTCTAAAATCTACTGAATAGTACAGTTTAACATGGGCGATTTGTACCGTATGTGAAATATATCTCAATAAAGCAGATATATATTTTCAAAGTTATCATGGCTGACACAAGACACAGAGAAAACCCACTAAATCTAACCAAGCAGTTAATGAAGGATAGACACTTAATTTTTAGAATCGAGTGATGTCAAATGCCAGTAACTGCTCGTTGCCTGATGCTTTGATTCTTCTAGAAGTTGTAGAACTTGTTTTCCGTGTACTAATAGACTTCATTGTACTCATCTGGTGGCCTGAAATACAACAGTAAAAATGGCATGCAGCATATGATCAAGGGGTACCTTAATCGAAAGGAGTCTGTGCCTCAATGCGTCCAAGTAGGTAGGAGATATCAATATGTTACAGGTAGATAAATGATTTCTGTGGCACGTTTTATACATAAACATCATGAGTTATGGTACTTCTGTTGATACGCATTCATATTCTAACATGGTATTCAGTGGGACTCGTCTATAAATTGCATGGAAATCCTGATTTATAAAACAGTGCTCCTCAGGGCTTCCCTCCGTTCATTTTTGCTTTTGCTTTTCGGTTACTATAACATTTTGCAGAGGATCAAAGAAGCGTTCATACAGAGTATCAATGCATGTCAGTGGCTTGGATTTGTAGATGTGCAGAATAATGGCATCTTGTTAAAAAAAAAAAAGGTGTGTCCTCGGGAAAGGTGTTGAAAAGACATTGAAATCCACGATGTCAGTCTTTTTATGGATCCAGTTGTATTTTGAACAGACAAAATGCCCTCCAACTTTAGCGTCTTGATGGCTGTTTTGATGCTGAGTGATTCCAGCTTCACAAATCAAAGGAAACGAAGGAAACATTACACGACCTATGCAAATTCTTCCTCACACATTTACTCCTAATATACTTCTTTGAGGTGAGACGTTGTGCCCAAGTTGAAAGTCTAAAAGCTGGAGAGAGCTATCGGCTTTCTGTCTGGGATCTACTGTGCAATCAAATGGGACATTTTTGATCTGGATTAGCTGTCATAGTCTCCTCACTTTTACAGTGTGAGTCAGAAGTGCACATTCACGAGACAATGGAACTTCACATTTTAGTGTAAGACTAACGTCTCATGTCCTAGACCTTCTCGTTCCTTATGAATTAACAGCATTAGACGATGTGGCCAAGAAGAGTGTCAGCTATCAGTCGTGCCTTATCGAAGTAATATCAGGCGAGATCATCAAAAGTACTTCATTTTTTTTTTAAAGTTTATTTATTTTGAGAGACAGAGAGAGACAGCATGAGCAGGGAAGGGGCCGAGAGAGGGGGAGAGTAGGAGAATCCTAAGAGGGCTCTGCACCATCAGAGAAGAGCCCCACCTCAGGCTCGAACTCATGAACGGTGAGATCATGACCTGAGCCAAAATCAAGAGTCAGACACTTAACCAACTGAGTCACCCAGATGCTCCAAAAGTATTTCATTTTAAAAACTGTCTGTTGGGGCGCCTGGGTGGCTCGGCCAGTTAAGCGTCCAACTTTGGCTCAGGTCATGATCTCACGGTTTGTGGATTCGAGCCCCGAATCGGGCTCTGCGCTGACAGCTCAGAGCTCGGAGCCTGCTTCGGATTCAGTGTCTCTCTCTCTCTCTCTCTCTCTCTCTCTCTTTCTCTCTCTGCCCCTCCCCCGCTCGTGCTCTGTCTCACTCTGTTTCTCAAAAACACATAAACGTTGAAAAAAGTTTAAAAACTGTCTCTGTTATCGAACCATTGACTCTAGGTGAACCTAAACCAAAGGAAGAATTTGCAGTTTGAAATGTTTAGCGTGTCTTTTTCACTTAAAGCAAGCAGCTCTGAAGGCCCTAGCGGTCTGGGGGCTGGGGTGGGGGTGCGGGGGGGAAGGGATTGTTCAAAGTCCTCTGTATTCTCTGAATTTAGCTTTTCAGACAGAAAGCTTGTGTGCAGCACAAGTTTTCAGTGAGTCAGAGTCCAGAGGAAATCAGGCCTTTGGCAGAAAGTCCTGCGCAGGGGGTGGTGGTGGGGGGCTGTTCCTCAGGGGAAATTGCTACCTCTTTTCCAATTAGTCAGAAGCTTCGTGGAGGAAATCAGGCTTCAGAAGCTGTTTGAATGATGGCAGCAAGAGAATTTAGGACTAAGTGGGGCCTGTGGACGGCGCCAGGTGCTAAGTGCAGCTTGGGAAAAGCTTGCAAGGGGATATGGCGGTGTGATCAAATGCTTCGACGGAATAAGAGACGCAGAGAACGCACACCACGTTGGTGAGCGTGTTCTGCAAGTGGCACCACGTGACGCGTGCTGCTTGTCACCTGCACGAGACTCTGCTCTACCCAAATCCAGTTTTCGGGCACATCGCCTCCTTCGGGCACAAGTACTAAGCCCATGCTTCCGGTATTGGAATCACGCACACCGGCTGGCCCTGAAAGCCGCTTCCGCCGTGATTTTGCGGGGGGATGCCGGAGATCTAGTTCGCAGGTCGAGGTTTTTTTTCCCTTTCATTGAGTCATTGAGTAACTCAATGAAAAATTCACATTTACCGAGAGGCAGTTACTGTGCTAGAGATATGGGACCAGACGGAGCGAGGTCCTGTCCCCTTAACTCTGCGGGACGGGCTGATATCGAAGCTGGCAGTGGGCTCCGGGCACAGAGGTACCCACCCCCCACCCCCGGGGGTAGTCAGCAGACCCAGAAGAGACACCCAGAGAAAGTGGCAGGTGGAAATTCAGCTGCTCCTCCTGGGATGAGTGCCAGTTCGCTACAAAGTACAGACAACAGCGAAGGACCGATGGATATAAAAGGGCTGAGAATTTAAAAAAATCATGCACGAGGTACAGGCTGTCCCCGTGCGAGACGGTGGTGAACCCCAAACATCGCAGCTTTGTGGCTGGACAGGTGGCACTCGGGTGACACGATCTATACATTCGGCGGAGCTGAGCACAGTGGTGGGATATGGAAGGAAGATGAAAAGCATTGTCTTGGATGATGCACTTTTTGATCGCTAGTAAGCTAGAGGGCTAATCGCTATGTCTCAGATACTGTTAAAGTAATAGTTAATGGTTATTATTGTCTTACAGCATTTGAATCTAGCTTAAAAGAGAAGTGTGTGCTTGGAGCTAAATATGAAAGCTCATCACAACCACATGAGATGAAAACAGAAATTTCTATGACTATTGATAGCCGTGGATGACAGAGATGATATTTATTACCGCAGACAGCTAAATCTCTATGTATATCAGAGGGGAGGGGGAGGAAACTTTTGGAAATCAAATGCACTGACAGGAAATGCCCAAGTAAAAAAAAACCACGTCGGTTCAGAGAGGCGACCTTTATCTTTCACTCTCACGATTAAACACGTAAGCAGCCTCCTTTGGGCCGGGTTTGTGAGTGTCCCTCTCCAGTGTTAATTTCCACTGGTGTGTATTTGTTAATAAGAATCTATTCATATTTCTCAGGGGTAGAGTTCATTACTTCGGGAACATTACTTACAGAGATTTCCCATAATCGGAAATCTCCGTAGCTCTTGTAAAAATCTTTTGCTTTTCTTTAAATGTGGACACCAGTTTAGAAAGATCAGCCACCGATAACTCAGGAAGCTTTAAAGTGTAACAAGTGGAAAAAGATTAATTAGCCTTGACTGAGTTTGATGATAACACAAAACAGGAATACTGCGTATTCAAGGTTATATGGCAGGATAAGAGATTAGAACGTGTTACGTTAGACTTTACTATGATTCATCTGCAGAACTTCTGGAACACCTAAGTATGTCTGACCCTGGGGTCAGGGACCATGTTACTGATAGTCTTTCTAATCCCCCTTAATACTCCCTGATAAAGGAGATCCTCAGCACTCTTGCGGAAATATTTTTAGGGAAATCCACGAAAAGCGTGTGATATGAAGAAGTGTTAATAATTGGAGGATGACTATTGCAGGGTCACATAAGAATAAAAGCATTTAATTATTTCTATTTTTTTGTGGTAAGAGGTACATGTGTCTGTAATGATGCATTCAAACAGCATGGCACTCACAGAAACTGCTGGCTGTCCAAAATTCCTTACTTTATAAAAAAACGTTTATTTATTTATTTTGAGAGAGAGAGTGCAAGCAAGGGAAGGGCAGAGAGAGAGGAGACACAGAATCTCAAGCAGGCTCTGCACTGTCAGCACAGAGACTGATGCGGGACTCGAAGTCCTGAGGAAGATCATGACCTGAGCTGAAATCAAGATCAAGAGGTTTTTGTTTTTGTTTTTTATTGTCAGGGAGGTTGCTTAAGGTGCTGCCCATGCCATTTGTTGTTTACGCTCTTACCTCTAAACCTATTTATTTCCCTTCTTTAAAAAGTCTGTCAGGGAATAAAAGTCATATAGTAAACACTGTTTAGCAATAAGAATGGCATATACAACTTTATTCCCCTTTGTCAACAATGATGTAATTTTTTAAAAGAGAAAAATATCATTGTCTCGTGATTTAACCTTGACTAATTTTAATCATGTGACTTGTCTTCCATTCTTGGTTTATAGTCAGAGACGCATTTTGACATGGCTGCAGTCTGAACATAGGATGAGCTGTGTTGGAGAATTCAGCGAGGTGATGCTTGTAAGATGCAGCCACAGTATTTTGTTTTAATCTTTTTTAATGTTTTTATTTATTTTTGAAGGAGAGAGAGAGCATGAGCTGGGGAAGAGCAGGGAGAGAGGGAGGCACAGAATTCGAAGCAGGCTCCAGGCTTCGAGCTATCAGCACAGAGGCCGATTTGGGGCTCGAACTAACCAACTGTGAGATCATTACCTGAGCTGAAGTCAGACGCTTAACTGACTGAGCCACCCAGGCACCCCTAAATTCTTTGCCTGCATTTTAAAATTTCATCCTCACAAAGGCCCAGTGAAGCTGACGGAATCATCGCTCTCATTTTCCATTGAGGGAACTGGTGCAGTGAGGTTAAGTGACCTGGTCAAGGTTACTCAACTGGTAGGATGTGAAATCAGTCAGATCAGATCATCCTAAGGCTTGTTATTGTTATTAAAATGCCATGTGGTGATTTTTCACAACAGTGTGGGCACCGGGCATAATCATTAAGTGTTTTAAAGTTATTAGGTGAAAAGGTAGCTGTTTGCATCTTACAATCGCATCTGGCAATTGTTACTAACGAAGTTAACTTTTTTCCTTTTTTGTTTATGACTCCTGCTCTCTTACTTGTATAAACTGTAGGTTTACAAACATTGTAAGCAACAAATAACTTCTCTGGACAGATTGTCTTGGGTTTACGCAAAGTCAGGACAGTATGCCATTGTTTTCGCTTCGTGGCTTGATTCTACGACACGAAATGAAAAGATTCTACCTAAGAGAATTCCAGTCATATGGTCTGACATGTTCACAGTGGTTTAAATAGCCGTGCACTTAGCACGGAGAGAGAGAGAGACAAAATATGCGATTTAATTACAATTGCTGCGATGAATTCCGAGTTGATCTTGCTTCTCCCACATGAGTTGACCACAATTTTAAGCTTGGCATCGTCTGAAAGCTTGAGGAATGTATTTCCAGTAATTGCCAGGCCACTTCATTGTTCCTCTGTATACATAAACACTAGGCTGTGATCAGAGTCGTCATGCTTGAGCTGTGATCTGAAATTCACTTTTGCTATAAGGATTGACTAATCTGGTTCCTACTGACAGCAGTTTCCATTTACTGTATTAGCTCTCTCACTTCAGTGCCACGCAGCTCCAGTTAGGGAGAGGAAAGCAAAAACTGTTAAAAGTAGTAGACGTGTTAGTCATCACATATCAAATTGCTCAAACATCCGATGTCGTTGCGATCAGTGTCCCCCCCCCCTTCCCCCCCCCACCCGGCAAGTTAAAAAAAAAAAAAGTTCAACAATCTCCACTTGTTGGAGACACAATGCCGCTCTGCGCTGAACAGGTTAAATGAGGGGGCTGCAAATTAATGATTCAATGGGAAATAACGCATGCTGCAGAACTCTTGCAACAGCTTCCCCTTTTCTCCCCCGTGCTTCATCACTCTTGCATGGCTTGGCCTTTCTACCCTTCACCCCTGCCCTGTCATTATCTGCAGATGTTATCTGCCCAGCATATGTTGTAACCTATGAGATTCTGGGACTTGTTCCCACCCTGCTGCACTCCCCCTCCCTCACCCCTCTGTGCTGGGGCCCTGGTCCTTCCAAAGGGAGCCCTTGAGACTAGGAGAGACGGACGGACAGGCAAAAGGGAAGGAAAAAGAGGTAGATCTCTTACGGTAGCGTGAGCTACAGACTGTGCTTTATTGCCACCCCTATTTGATGAGAGCTGTTGCGACACAGTTGAAAAAGTAAATATTTATCTTATGAGTCTTAAGGAATTTGATTCCAGGCAGTGGACTGAAAGACACTTTTTTCCCCCCTGTGTCAAGTGCACTCGTGTTTTATAAAATGAGACATCTCTGAGAAGAGAATAATGTGGCATTCTAGTGAGAGTACTAATTGAAAGGCCGTTTCATTTGCCTTCGTGCTTGTATTTATTGCTTCATCGAATTAATTTTGATTATTTTACATTTTCCTAAATATAGACAAAATAAACCAAGAGACAATGTAAAAAAGTAAAATTAGGTATCAAGATATACTTTTTAAAAATCCATATAAAATGGCCTGTCCATGCCTGACCTGATCTTCCCCGTTCGAGCTCAATTTTGTCTGTAGGAGGAAAATCTCTGCTACATCTCAGATGGTTCCACCATCACATATCAGCAATGATGGGTTTTATAAACCATTGGCCACGTCTCACCTTCTTCCCACGTCCACTGTATCGTGTTTATGGGGCAGTTGGGACTGAGGCAACTTCAGACTCCAGAAGCAATCCACTAGGGTCGCTCTAGAGAAAATCTAAGTTGGATTAATCTAAAATACCATTTGAGACTTTTCTGTTCCGTCCAGGCAACCGCGACGGTTTTGCTAAAGGCCCATAAAATACAGCGAATTGTTAAATAATATTCCCTTGGCTAAAACCAAATCGTCCTGAGAAATCTTTGGAACTATTTCTACCATATGTCTCTTAGATAAGATCACAAGTGTTAAGTAATGTAACTTTTAGCAGGTTAACAACCACAGCTTCAGTGTCATAAGATCTCTGGGTAACTGTCATGACCCAGAATCAAAGTCTTTGGTATTTGCTTTCACATACTTTCAAACAGTCAGCTCCATTAGCAATCTTCTCGGATAGTCTCAAGGAGTTTCATATTTGCAAGTGGTGATCAATGTTGTAAAAACATACATTAGCCATTAAATTGATATTTCCCTTTGGGAACCATTTTCATAAACATTTACATTTTCTCAAATAAAAGACCTGAGCTCTTTTATCATAATATTGTGGAGGGCCGTTAATTGTGAAGCCAGAAAAAAACAAAAAACGAAATGAAAGTTGGAATTTGGGCTTTAACATATATCACTTAATGGGACTATTCTGGTTGCTGAAAATAAGGCTCTATATGATACTGGGCAAATGTCGTTCTTAAGGAGTTATTTTATATTTATATTGTGTCCCAGTTTATTATTTCTGGGCCTCGTTTCTTCTTTATCTTCCCAGCTCTGCCACTAACAGGCCATGTGATTTGGGGTATTTAGCCAAATCTTGGCTTGATGTTGGAGTAATTGACCACTTGGTTGCTAAGATCTTTTCTAGCCTTGAGAGCCTTTGACACCGTGGTCTGTATCTTGTAGTAGTCCATTTGTTCCTAGACACAATCAGGGGACACTTCGGTAGGAGACAGTACAAGTGTCGCCACCTATAGGTGGAAAATATACTTACAATAGCGAAAGAGAAGGACCATATCCTGGTCAAGAACACCCTAAAAAAAGAATAGGAATTCATTTTAATCCCTACAAATGCCCAACTCCACCTACCACCATATTCCTAAATGTTTCTCTTTTCTTTTTCTCCTTCTACTATTACTGCAGGTTTCAATCTATGTTATCACTACACAGTTAGCTTTAGTTTCCTTCCGTATGCTGTAAAAGCTTGACCGATGGATCTAGATTTTGAGATTTTTACCATGTATGAAAAATTTCGTGACTTCTGTATTATTAAAGACTTCTATTAACCACATGGCTTCACTCTTCATGTTGAACCAAATTTCAGGTTAGGTACCCAGGGGAAAAAAGGATGAGTACAAACCACCCGGAGGAAAGTTTGAGTCACTTCGTAATTGAAGATGTTGTTGTGGCTTTATGGATTTGATTTTTAATGAAAATGAAATAAAACCATTGTAGTGTTGGTAGCATGAAGATACAGTAGATAAATTGAAACTCAGCTTCGACTTATTTCCCTCTTACGGGTAAGGGGAAATCTTCCCTCAAAGAAAAATGAACAATTAGAAGAAGAAGAAGAAGAAAAAAAAAAAACCTTGATAAATTAAGAAACCATCTACCAGTTAAACTGACACTCCATATGCAGAGGAAACAATTTCCATGCATGTTATAAAAAATGTGTTAAATCAACTAACATTGATATAACTTCAAGCAATTAGGAGAACGCTAATAATGATATGAGTCTTCAGCTGTAAATAATTATGCTGCCCCAAGGCTATGCTTTAATTCTGGCTTGCTGTATCTATAAACAATAATCAAACTGCAAAGCAAGTTGTGTTGTTTTTGTTCACAGTTTGTGAAATGATTTCTATACCCTACAGTGATGCTGATGGCTATTTTGACCTTCAAGAACTCCGGCCTGTGAGGCTAAGAGCTAATGTGCACTTTCATCGATGTGAGTGGAGACACACAGCGGGTTGTAGTGCCTGTTTTCCATGAGTATAAAAGCTGCTCTCGTCAATCAGTGTGTGTTGTGAAAAGGGGGCTTGCCGCTGTGACTCAATAAATGGGGACATTAGGAGGAAATGTTCTAATTGCTGCTACCCACATCTTGTTAATGAGTAATGTACAGTGAGACTCCATGCCATTGCGGCTAAACTGTTTCTACAATTTATTCTTATGTTGCAACTAACATTTAACATAATGAAGTATCATAATTGCAACCATTAAAGTCAAGATTAAGATTTGTTTAATTAGAATTAAGAAAATGTAAAATAGAAAACTACTTTCCAGTGGTGGGTATACAGGATGGATTCAGGGAGACGCAGGGGAGACAGCTCGCGGGGTGCCCGTTGCAGACATTGCATATAGAAAATTGTTCACTGGAGGTCTCTTCCTTGGAATTTGTTGTTGTTGTTGTTGTTGTTAATGCTCCAGTCAAAAGTATAGAGAAAACAAAGTATACACGGCATTAACTTGGCCACGTATAAAGATAGCGTGTTATTATTCAGATCGTTAGAGTTGTAGCTTTTAAATTTCAGAATTTACATTACCCCTAGGCTAAACAAATAATATCTTAAAACACACAACTCACATTACCATCAGTGCAAGTTATCAAATGAATTAAGGAGGAAATAAGCCCCTGACTTTGTATAGGAAATGTCATAACTTTGTAAAGCCAAATGGACACTAAACCTCTATTTTAATTATCTACATGTCCAAACACAGGCGCTTATATAATATGATATTTTTACATAAGCGAAGGGACGAAACATGGTTAATGGAATGCTTTGAGGAAATATGCCTTGTCCAAATTCATTAAGTGAGACCGGTTTCATTTGGGTCACGTCGTGTTTTTCTTCCCCTCACGACTTTGTTAAATGCTTAAAGGTTCTAAGGTGCTACCAGCGATAGAATTTTGGATTTTCTCTCTCTGAGAACTGCTCTTCACCCTCTTCTAACACTCTCTTTCTAGACAACTCAAAAACTCCAGTCCCCCCCCCCCCCCCCCCCCCCCCCCCCCCACCGCGCGCATCGTTTGTATCTGGTTTTGTTTTTCGGGCAAAACCTTCTTTTTTGTCTCC
>NW_026057581.1:17557780-17578341 GCF_023721935.1 Panthera uncia
CCCACCCCCCCCCCCCCCAGCCGCCCCCACCCTAGGTCTACATTTTGTTATCAAGGTTCTTTACTTTGGGAAAGAAGTTCTTCTTTTGTCGCCGTGAAATCTACCAATAGCAGACTCTGCCATAAAGGGAGCCCCCTGGGGAAAGAGTACTAGGTTTGGGGAGAGACCTGGGTTCTATAAATCCTTGTCTATCTTAAGCCAGTCAGCTGAAATCTTGTGCCTTCATTTTTCCCTAGACAGATGGGGTTAACTCTCTCTGTCCTATCCTCGCAAGAGTTTTGAGAGCATGTAATAAAGGCACACTGAAACTTGAATGTGTCCAAAAAAATGCAACTTGGGGTTCACTTCATGGAGGTTGACCCATACTGATTTCACTGATTGCATTGATTAATTACCTTGAAAGGAGATAAGAAGGGGGGGGGCGACATTTCACTACTTCCAAAAGAAACTATCTTCTTTTCTTCTTTTTCTTGTATCTTATATGCATCACATTGAAGAGGTTCTCAGTATGAATCAAGTGACCAATTCCATAAAATAATATCAAGTTCTTTTTTTATGAACTTTAAGCTAAATTTAAACAAGCACTGCAAATTATCTGAAAAACAGAGATCAGGATGCCTTCTCACTTATTCTTTAACAAAGCTGTAAAATATTATGTGTACAAACTAAGCGAGGATCTGATTTTCATAGCAATATATTCAAAGATAATGGTGTTTGAGAACCCTATCTGATTGGCTGGCCGTTACAGTGTGCTAAGCAATTGTTGATATCAGATTTCTTGGCTTACTATGGAATTTATTTTTGTAGTCTTTTCCCTTCCCCTCCATTATTAATTTAAAATGACAGCTTAGCTTTTGTATATACTTAAAACTTTGGGGGTGCCTGGGTGACTCAGTCGGTTAAGTGTCCGACTTCGGCTCAGGTCATGATCTCGCTGTTTGTGAGTTCGAACCCCATGTTGGGCTCTGTGCCGGCAGCTCAGAGCCTGGAGCCTGCTTTGGATTCTGTGTCTCCCTCTCTGCCCCTCCCCCACTTGTGCTCTCTCTCTCTCAAAAATAAACATTAAAAAAAATTTATACTTAAAACTTTTGTATAAAATTCGAGTTTACCAATTTGTAGAAATGCTTAAGAACTTCAGCTTACAAATGCAATTACATTCATTTAATCCATGTATTTAATCATTCAATATTTATTGAGAATCCTATATGTATCCATTGGTGGGCGGGACACTACTTATAAAGAACCACAAGGAGGAACAGGGTGATTTGGGAGGAGGGAGAGATAATGACTTGCACTTTGGACATAGTACTTTGGCTTTCTGGGGAACTTCCAGAAGCGTTGGGTCAATTGGTGGCGTTCAGAATGATCCTTGACTGATAATATGTTAAGATCTAGTGCCTTTCGTAAGAGTTTAGAACTTACACTTTCTATGCAATTGTGGAAAAAATTGACAGTGTTCAGTATGTGAATTTACAATGTTAGTTGACTCCTGCTGTTATGTAGGTAATTCAAAAACAGTTGACAATTATGTTTAACTTGATGATAAAGGAAAAATTGTGGTTGCTTGAAATAGGATATTCACATATATTCTAAACTTTCACCAGATCTGCACTAAATGATTATATGAGTGAAGGAATTTGTGTTAGCCTAATTCTTCTAGTGTTTAAAACAAGAACTTCCCTTCCCTCCTGTCTTCCCCCCCCACCTCCCCCTTCTCACGGTGAATCATCTATGCCCTCACTAAGATGGCAACCACTGGCCACCTTTGAGTATCCTGCACCTAAAATGTAACTAGTGAGACTGAGGAACTAAATTTTAAATTGTATTTAGTTTTAATTCATCCAAGCTTAATATTTATTTATTTATTTATTTGTTTATTTATTTTTGAGAGATAGAGACAGAGTGCGAGTAGAGGAGGGGCAGAGAGAGAGGGAGACAAAGAATCCGAAGCAGGCTCCAGACTCTGAGCTGTCAGCACGGAGCCCAACACTGGGCTCGAACTCACAAACCTCGAGATCATGACCTGAGCCGAAGTTAGACGCTTAACCGACTGAGCCACCCAGGCACCCCAATCTTAATTTCTGAAAAAGTGAAGCAGATTAGAATACTCTCTGCTAAACACAACGCTATTGTTTGGCAGGACTCCGTTTCTCTTCAACTGCTGAACTGCGTGAGATCTCAGTATTGCACTGTAATGAGTCTTTGGGGCACAGGGGTTGTTTCAGTATCACTCAGAGCCACGTGATCAATCTAGTCAATGTCAATGGATGGATTCAATTTGATTTTTTCCCCTTAGTCACCTAAGTAATGTTGCATTGTATTTATTTGAATATTTTATGAAGACAGCACCAATTACAGTGATAATGATGTAAATCATAACTGGTAATCACATGGATATACTTATTATTTAATTATCTCATAACAAAGTATGTTACCATTAAAAATTGAAGTATGGGCGCGTTTTGAGATTCAAAGCAATGGCCTACCACTGATGCAGAATTGAGTGGAGATGTGAGAAGATTGAAATAGCAGATGAAAAAAGAGGTCAGAAGAAGATGTCATGGATTTCACCAGGAACAGCAAATACGGTTTACTGCAGCAGAGCAAATTGGAGATGCTGGTTTGTTTGCTGCGCAAACAAATTTTTAAGATGATGAAGTTGGCAACGTGAGTGTTAGACCAAAAAACAAGTGTTGTTGGAATTTTAAAACAAGAGATTGATGTTTCTCTTATTTCTTTGTTTCATTGTATAACACATAGAAAATATTTGTGCAGGGGCACCTGAGTGGCTCAATCGGTTAAGCGTCCCACTTCGGCTCAGGTCATGATCTTGTCGTTTGTGAGTTTGAGCCCCGCGTCGGGCTCTGTGCTGACAGCTCAGAGCCCGGTGCCTGCTTCGGATTCTGTGTCTCCTTCTCTCTCTGCCCCTGCCCCACTTGTGCTCTGTCTCTGTCTATCAAAAATAAATAAATGTAAAAAAAAATTAAAAAAAAGAAAATATTTGTGTAGGATTTTCCAAAACAGATTCTATGAAAAAATTGCATGGATATTGTTATTAAAATCATTCCCTGTAGATATGCAAATGTCATGAATTAACTCTAGTATGTAGAAATGCCGAAAGAAATGGAAGGCAGTAAATTTAATGATTTTTATGTTCTTCCAATGCTTACTGGTAGAGTCACAGAAGAGTTTTACAAATGTTTCCTGCATTGTTAGCTCCAACATCAAGAACACTCGGTGTATTCAATACTCAACAAAAATAGCAAAAATAGCAATGCAGTGTACGTTTTCTCACCAAAAATGCACAGCATAAAAATGAGCCAAATTTGGGGTGCCCGGGTGGCTCATTGGCTGAGTGTCTGACTCTTGGTTTCAGCGCAGGTCGTGATCTCACAATTCATGGGACAGAGCCCTGCGTTGGGCTCTGTACTGCCAGCACAGAGCCTGCTTGGGATTCTCTCTCTCTCCCTCTCTCTCTCTGTCCCTCCCTTGCTCATGTGTGTGCACTTGTGCTCTCTCTCTCTCTCTTAAAATAAATAAATAATTTTTAAAAATGAACCAAATTTAATTCTTTTCCAAAGAAAAGAAAGCTTATTTGTGACTTTGGTAGGCAAGTACAAGAATTTATGTCGAAATGAGTAATAATTATTTTATGATCAATTATAATGATTTTATACATTTCTTCCAAAAGAATCAATATGCAGAATACCTTAGCTGTAATCAACAGCATTGTATGAATTGACTGAAGCAACTACAAAAAATTGAGGAATGCTTTGTTGATATTGACTAAAGTTACTTTTCAGTTTGTATCTTTTTGAATTCAATGTTAATAATACTAAGTTGACACAAGAACTGGTGGGTTTACTTCACTTGACAGATATAATTTTAAATTAACGTGCTTTTGATTTCAGTTAGATAAGCCCTTCCAAAAGAGCTGAACCAGACCACAGTTGTTAACTTAGACTCGAGTGCTATAGGAAAATGATCTTTTTTTGGTAGTCGATTCAGTTATTGGGAAATTGTTAAGTATGTTTGGAACAAAGGGATTATGTGACTCTACCCCAATTGTAAATTTTATGAAATCTAAATACAGTTCAAGTATTATCTATGAAAAGTAAGATGCGATAGAAGTGTAAACCACATATCTGATTTTGAAGATTTTTGTACGAAACAAGGATGTTAAATAGCTTGTTATTTTTAAGTATTTATTCCGTGCTGCAATGGTAATACTTTGGAAATATTGGGGAGATGAAATGTCTTACTAAAATTACTTGACCTATTTCCTTATACTTTTATTTAATGTGGCCACTAGAAAATTTAAAGTTATATTTGTGATTTACATCTCGCTTCTGGTAGACAGTACTGATCTAAGTACATCTTAACCGTTCTTCATTCGTCTTTACTTACATTGATGTCTAGGGTTGGTTTCATGAAAAAATCATCCCTCCTTTTTCAATGAAGAAGACATCCCAGGGGTCTTTCACACGGTATTCAGGCTGCAAAAATTACCTAATCCATTCTTAATCAGCTTAACCCATGTATTACAGGTGCCAACGAGATTACTAATATACCCATACATCTGTTCTTGCTCTTTTTTATTTTATACCATATTAGTGCTTTTAGGTAGACTACCAAACCTGTAAAACTTTTTTAATATCGTGGTCGTGTTTGAACACTGAAATGACGTAGATGCGTAAGCATCACTGGCGAGTTTTGTCTTTGATGAGTATATCTAGACCTGGTTCAGTGCTTGACTGCGTTATTTAAACTCTATCCCTCTCTACTTAGTTGAGTGATTGAATGTAAGTATATGAAAACGACCATAATTTCATCTCTATCACGGTAAATGGAAAGGTCATTTGTGATTTGTAATAGATTCACCTTGACCACCTATCATTTCTCGATTTACCATAAATTCTCAACTATTCAGTTTTCCATGTGTCTTCTGCGTAGTGTTAGCCGAGAATGGTTGACAGGGCTTGCTTCTAGGTCTATGATCAATAGTCTGAAGGGGAGTTTGTAGATCATTTGTAGAGATTATTGCACTGGGGTTTGGGAAAGTCTTGGAAATAAGAGATCTATGCTTGGTTTGTCTCTGAGTTCAGTCTCTCACTCTGTTTAGATTGTGGGTATACAACCTTTGTTGTCCTTGCTAGAGTTAGGATGAACCCTGATGAATAGATGACATTCCTTGAACACATGTTTTCTTAATGTTTTATGTTCTCTGCCAACTGACCAATGAAACTACAGATGGAAAACTTGGGGTAGTCTTTTTTCTTTTTCTTTTTAGTGGAGGGAATTAGTAGACTGATTATACATCTTGATTAATGGGGTACTTGGGTGGTTTCGTTGGTTAAGAGGCCAACTCTTGATTTTGGTTCAGGTCATGATCTTGTGGTTCATGGGATTGAACCCTGTATCAGGCTCTGTCCTGTAAACATGGAGCCTGCTTGGGATTCTCTCTCTCTCTCTCTCTCTCTCTCTGCCCCTCTCCCACACTTTCTCTCAAAATAAATACATGTAAAAAAAAGATTAAAATGGAAGTACTAGGAATGACAGTGACCTCAGAGTACCAGAATCTGCCAATCATAAAGTGGGCAGGATCAGCAGAGGGAGAAAATGAAACTTAACGCGATGCCATAAGAGTACCTCTGTACAGTGAATTGGGTCTTTGTGAAAGGATCTGCATTTGTTTAGAGGTCACCCTGCTGTTGACTGGGGTTGAAGACCACAGTGTCACAAGAGAAAAAGATAACAATTGTAGCAAACGACCTGCAGCTCCTATACAATTGTCTATAAATTTTTGATTGTGAATGACCAATGCAAGTAGGAGTACACTTTTCTTTTTGTGTGCATGTCTCAGGATGGAGGTTGCATTTTAGGACTTCATTTTCTCCTTGAGATTCCTGTGGGTAATTTAAACCTGACTTAATCTCACAAAGGTGTGCTGTGGGGAGAAGGCAAGACCTATACACCTCTAAATTTATGGGAATGTTCTTGGATGATGTCTGCTTTGACAACTCACTAGTCTTGGTGATAGCTACATTGTCTTTGCCCTCGAGGGACTTAGTGAAATGGAGAAGACACATGAAAACCCACAAATACAGTAATACTACAGGTGTTATGATTACTGTGTTCACGAAATGATGGTGGGCACATGTGAAAAGAAATGGTCATTCTGCCTGAAGAAGACAAGTGCCACATCAATAAGGACTTGATGTCTGAAGAGTCTAAAATGATGGCCAGGAGTCTGCCAAGCATACAAGGTAGGTGAGCACAATCTAGGATGAAGGAATAACATGGGCAGAGGTTTAAAAAATCACAATTGCAAGAGATAGAGAGTAGCCAGAACCTGAGATATGTGGCAGGGAAGGGTGGGAGAGGAAGTTTGAAAGGCAGGCCTGGGTCATTGAAGGGCCTTATGAACCATGCCAAGGAGTGGGGTCTTGTATATATAGGTGGGGAGCAACACTGTAAGATTTTAAGCAGAGGAGATCATAGCTTGGAGAAACTATGGAGAGTTAATTGGAGGGGCAGGCAAGGGATGTGGGTAGACTGTAAACAGGGGCCATTTGGTCTGGCTGGGTATCACTATCCGTGAAAGCAGTGGTACACTGCACTAAATGGGCAACACCTTCTGTCCACAAGAAAAGAAAAAGCTCTGACTTGTAGCATTTGTTAATTTCTATGGTGCAAATGTTCTCACCGTAGTCTATTTGAAGCTATGGACACGGTATCACTGAACACACAGTAAATGATCTCAAGAGCAAAGACAAGGAGGTGTATCTGAGTCAAGGTGATGAGCATTCTGGGCAGAACAGCATGGTTGGAGGCTAAGGGAACTGAAGAAAATGAAAGACATTTGGCATAACTGTGGATTAGATTTCAAGGGATCAAGCATTTGGAGCTCAAAGATGAGAAATGAGCTTGATCACAGTATCATGTAGGGCGTAGGAGCTAAGACATTTGGATTTTATCCTAAGGGTAATAGGCAGCCATGTGGGTGTTTTAAGTGCAGGAGTAACATTTGGCCCATCCTGGGGAGACCACACTGGGCAGGGGGTTGAGGCATGATTAGTGGAGAGTGTAGGGGGGTGGCCAGTAGCGTAGGCAGGAGGTAATGGGGGATAATGCAGGAAACTGACCAAGGAGAGAGGAAAGTACAAAGATTTGAGAGACAGATAACATGTGGAAGTGACAGGTATTGGAAACTGATTGGAGTTAAAGATGAGTGAGAAGGATTTTGGGGTGCTTCTGTATAGAATATCTGTGCAGACATTTTTTTAGGGGAAGATGAAACCATGGGTCAGGAGTTCCACAGACAAGTTATGTGTAGTCATACAGGTTTGAGTGTCCACAGGAATGGTGTTTGACGCCAGAATTATGGGTAAAGTCCTTCTTGGGGAGTGTGTGGTGGGAAAAAAAACAGACCATGGGAGGAAATTTGAAAAGCTTAGGAAACACTAGCATTTAAAGGCAGACCATCTGATTGGTGTTGTGCCAGGGAAGACCAAGTGAATATAAGGATATTAAACATCTATTCAGAACACTTCATTGCTGATTTTTCTCTCTTCACCCTGATCTGTATGAATGAGATAAAGTACAATAATTGCCTGAAGTCATCCCTGAGTTGCTTTTGTTTTTTTTTTTATTGTTTGAAAAACATTTTAAAATTTATTCTTATTTTTTAAAAAATGTATTGTCAACTTAGCTAACATACAGTGTGTGCAGTGTAGTCTTGGCTTCAGGAGTAGATTCCCATGATTCATCATTTACATGCAACACCCGGTGCTCGTCCCAACAAGTGCCCTCCTCAATGCCCAGTTTGTTCTCTGTATTTAAGAGAGTCTGTATTGGTTTGCCTCCCTCTCTATAACTTATTTTTACTTCCTTTCCCCTATGGTCTTCTGTTAAGTTTCTCAAATTACATTTATGACTTCAAACCATATGATATCTGTATTTTCTGGCTGACTTATTTCATTTAGCATAATACCCTCCAAATTCCATACACGTAGTTGCAAATGGCAAGATTTCATTCTTATTCATCACTGAATAGTGGTCCAGTGTGTGTGTGTGTGTGTGTGTGTGTGTGTGTGTGTGTGTATTCCATTATGTGCATATATATATATATATATATTCCATTGTGTGTGTGCATATATATATATATATATATATGCACATCTTCTTTGTCCATTCATCAGTTGATGGACATTTGGGCTCCTTCCGTAATTTGGCTATCGTTGAAAGTGCTGCTATAAACATTGGGGTACATGTGCCCCTACGAACCAGCACTCCTGTATCCTTTGGATAAATTCCTAGTAGTGCTTTTCCTGGGTTGTAGGGTAGTTCTATTTTTAGTTCTTTGAGGAACCTCCACACTGTTTTCCACAGTGGCTGCAGCAGCTTGCATTCCCACCAACAGTACAAGAAGGTCCTGGAATTGCTTTTAATATGCTGACCATTACATTCTTATCAACAATAATATTTCCCTATATGTTCAGATAGGCATGATCGATTTTTAAAAACCTTAATTGAACACCTACTATATGCTGAGCTCTGTGTTGGAGAGAGCACATAAGTCAAGTTTCGGTAGCCATTTAGTTCCACGTACAGACTCTAGAGTTGCACTCTGAACCAACGTTACACTATAAAGTCTATTGTGCTATTCATAAAATTTGGTGCCATCAGTGTGACCATTAACATTTTGGAAGATCTGCTTCATGTAATTCTATAAGAAGGGGAACTTTCTAATTAGTTCTCATTGGGTCACATCTCCCTTGTTTTCTTTTTTCTATTTCTTAATCTTCATCTTTTGCCCTTTTTTAAAACAATCATCTCAGGGTTCTCATACATACTTACACTGTGGAGAAAATGAACATTTTTTGTCAAATCACATAATATTGAAATTACTCCCCGTTAGACTCAACAACCTTCTTTCAGTTAAGAGGAAACTGTTGATCTAATGCTCACAAGGAGGGAGCACTAAGTAGACAATCTATGCGTTGTGTTGAGTACCAGCTCTCGATTCAAAACTGATTGTTTAAAGACCCTTTTACTTACAAGGATACTGAAATTATTTAAAAACATTGCTTTCAATAGGAGTTCTTTATTAAGATTCACATTTCTAGGAAAGGATGTCTCGTGTTTGATTTGTTAAAGGAGCTTCACGGTGAGCTATTCCTTCTCTTGTGTTAGACATGAGAAAGCCATGGGTGGAGAGGGGGCCCGTGTCCCACCCCTGACACCTGATACCAACTTGCTATCTTTGCTGCAACGAAGGGACCTTATTATTATCACATATCTATTGCATGTCTCAAACAGGTTTGAATTCAGCTTTGGAACTCTTACAAGAGTTGCAAACACATACCTGTACCAAAACAAGTAATGCCGAGTAATTGGATGACAGCATCGAAATCTTAAGTGTTCTCACACGTATTTACTTTATGTGTCGTGACAACAATCTTGTGAATTACTCGTCAGGTTTATGGTCCCCATTTTGCAGATGGGTAAATTAAGGTGGAGACTGGTTGTCACATGTAAAAGAGTGAGAGAGCCAATGAACAGGATTAGAGCTTGTACTTTCCACTGTGACTCAGAAGTGTGGGAAGACTTAAATCAGATAAGAAAGTGGGATTCATAGACAAGTGCAGGCACGTGCAGGTGATAGAATTGTAACTGTGTTACTTAATTATGGCTGAATTAATTTTAAAAAACTACAAGGGTTTTGAGTCCCTCTGAATTTTCTTTTTTTAAAAAAATTCTTTTTAAGTTTACCTATTTATTTTGAGAGAGAGAGAGAGGGAAGGAGAGAGGCAGGGAGGGGCAGTGAGAGAGGGAGAGGGAGAGAGAATCCCAAGGACGCTTTGCACTCTCAGCACAGAGCCCGAATCGGGGCTTGAACTCACAAACCGTGAGGTGATGACCTGAGCGGAAACGAAGAGTCGGACGGTTAGCCCACGGAGCCACCCAGGCGCCCCAAGTCCCCCTCAAGTTTTCTATTCACGCGAATGTTGTCCGTGGCTAAGAAAGGTGGCCACAAAGAGTTAACGTGGAAACAAAAAGAAAACAAAATTCCCTGAAATATTGAACCAAGGGTATAGAAACAATGTCCAGAGAAGAGCAATTTTGAAATTCCAGAGGGCAGATGACAACTGACTCATGAAATTGTTGTATACTAATTAAGCATTTTCTCGTTTTAATAGCCTCCTTCTGAGGCAAAATTCTGTGGCTGCTGGATTTGAAGCAAGTCCACACCAATCAATATCAATCTGCTGACAAATGTTATTAAATATCTCTCTGATACCTATTTACAACTAAGAAAATAATTTCACTGCCACGGGATTGTAAATGTGTGAAAAGAGCCCCTGACAGCTTACCTCACTCACTGTCTCCAGTCCCGCGTCTGGGCGCTAAAGCCAGGAGGAAGGACATAATTAAGGAAACATATGAAGGCTAGCACTGGGTTTGAGATTAATTAGCTGTGCGTCAATAATCTCATCAATATCCGATTAACAAATGACACATTGCCCAATGAAACATATTGATTCATGCACACTCCTCACTGCTAATAAATTGAAGCTGCTTGGCTAAATGAGAAAGCTGACAAAATAATAGGGGCTGATACGGCCCCTGCTATCGTGATAAAAAAAAAACACAGAAAATTAGCCTGAAGTATACAGTACTTAATTTAGGAGGGCTGTCAGTCCGTTTCTGAAGCGGTGTTAACGAATGACTAGAAAAGGGAAAAGAATTTTATGGATAAGTTACTCAACAGGACCAGGAGAATTTCCCAAGGGCAGGCATTTGAAAAGTGGAATATGTGTACCGATGGCCCCGGGCTTGAATGCTTTTGTTAGCTGCTTTGCAGGAAGAAAGTTTTGTCGTTGCCCTTGTCTGCGAGTATAGCGTTTTAATGGCAAGACGCTTGTCTTAAATTTTGGAAGTAAGCCTTTACTGTTTATCCCCGGGAAATCATGTCGTTCATAACAAGGAATCCCTGGGTTCTCTGCCATGGAAGATTATGTAATGGAGTAAAAAGCAACCGGTTTCAAGCAACCTGATCTCATGTCAGTGTATGTGATGTGGTGTCTGTGCCTGTGTGAGTGCTTCCTGTGCAAACCGTTGGCCAGTAATTACTTTCTCTGCCCCTTGGGATCATCGTTGATGGTCCCCATCTGTAACGCAGGCTGATAGTGTTCTCCTTTTCTTACCTGTGGACACTTGCTTTTTTCTGGGCTCTCTTTTGAGGCGGGTAGTTTTCAAACCAGGCAGGACCTTCACGCTGTTGTGAAGACTAGAGCAGTTACAATTTAGTTTTCATTCTAGCCCGTGACCAAGAAGTGGCGATAGGGTTGAGGAGGTGGGGATCCAAGTGCTAATGGCAAAGGTGAGCATGCAATGCATGTTGAGGAAAGCAAAGAACCCTGCCGGTGGGTGAGAAGAGAAGGGCTCTGCTAACGAGGGGGTGCCCGCACCCCTGCACGCCATGGAGACCACGGCTTCTGCCCCTGAGACTCTCATGGCACGCCCCCCCCACCCCCCCCAGGAGCCCTGGCGTAGGAAGGAACCCCTCTGAGGAGGAAGTGGTTAAGAGTAGGAGACACCTGCTTGCAGAAAATGTTTTCTCAACACATAGTCCCCAGAAAGCACAAGGAAGAAAGGCATTGGGAGTGTATTAACTGGTGCGGGTCATCAGGGCATTACCATAGAGTAAAGCCAGAAAGAAGGAGAAGTTTATTACCTGGACTCTCCATGGGACCCGATTCCCCCCTCCGTCTCCCGTTCTCTTCACTTTTAGGAGGAAGAGACAAACAAGAATGTAAACAAATGGCTGTCAGAGAATTAGTATATAACCTGGGCATTTCAGACTGAACGCAGTCCCTGGTCACATCTGTCCTGAACTCCTGAACACATGTTCATAATCCAGATGCCTAACCGGAAACCAAAGGCTTTTCAACAATTAGGGATCTTTAAAGAAAAACCAAAGCAGGAACACGATATAGGTAGCATGAGGAAACTTGAATTCGGACTGTTTCCTCGGCTATGACACAGCTGTGTGAGCTCCCACAATTGTTGGGCTTCAGCCTTCTTGGCCATAAATGAACGATTGGAATAGGTATTCTTTTTTTTTAAATTAATGTTTATTTATTTTTGAGAGAGAGAGAGAGAGACAGAGAGCGCACAGGCAGCCAAGGGGCAGAAGGAGAGGGGGAGACACAGAATCCAAAGCAGGCTCCAGGCTCCAAGCTGTCAGCACAGAGGCCCACATGGGGCTCAAACTCACAAACGATGGGATCATGACCTGAGTCGAAGTCGGATGCTTAACTGACTGAACCACCCAGGAGCCCCTGGACTGGGTATTCTTTGAAGTTCCTTGGAGCACTACGATTTAGGGAGCATCACTAAGATATATGTGCATATCCTCTGTGTTTAATAAGGTAGAAGTTATTTTCAGTATAACAACAATTGAAAAAAATAAAATAGCCCTCCTGTAATCAACTCACCAGAGTTCCCTATTTCCTCAGTGATTCTAGTGTTCGGGGCATGGATATTTAGTCTCTTGAATAGTGTGCCCTTTCTTACCATGGTGTCCAGAATGAGCATATGTGGCTCCTTAGGGTGTCCCTACCATGATAAGTAGTTTTGAGAGAAGCTGGGTCATTAAGTTGCATTAACTCTAATTAGTGATCAGAAGGGAATATAAATCAATAATTTTCATTAGACATCATGAGATATGTCGAAGCCCATTCCTTAAAGTCCAGGCTTTTCCTCTGGAACAAAGTAATGTGTTTGGGAATGAAATTTCTTTTTGTTAGGTCTCTGCAATGCAAATGAGCTGATTTTTTAATTTGAGGTCCACAGAAGAGAGGTTTATCTTGTGTGAATGAATTCTTAAGGACTTACATATTTTCAAAAAATGAAAAAAGGGAGCGGCTAAGTTTAGAACTTAGTGTCAGCAGGTTGACATCGTTGAGATCGTTTTACGCAGGAGACACCCTTGATTTTGTCCCACTGTATTCCTAAAACCAGTCTTGACTGTGTGACTGTTTAAATGTGAAAATGCTATCTATCTAATACCTTACATTATTGAGCTCTTTGCATATAGCAGGCACTTTTTATCCACTAGGTTAATCAACTCACACAGCAATGCCATGTGTTAAAAATAATATCCACTTGGGTGGCTCAGTAGGTTGAGCGTCCGACTTCGGCTCAGGTCATGATCTCGTGGTTCATGAGTTCTCGCATTGAGCTCAGTGCTGACAGTGCAATGGCTGCTTGGGATTTTCTGTCTCCCTCTTTCCCTGCCCCTCCCCCACTTGCGCGCAAGCGCACGCCCAACACACACACACACACACACACACACACACTCACTCTCTCTCAAAATAAATAAATTTTTAAGAAAGAAATTCTCCCTCTGCGCCCCTCACTCTCCCCTGCTATCTCTCTATCTCTCTAAAAAATGAGAATAAAAAAATACGCAACCGTAGATCAGAGAGGTTAAGTAACTTACCCAGGATCACCCAGAGATAATTGTTAGACCCGCGTCTATCCTAGACTGATTCCAAGGCCTGTGATTTTAAGCACTGTGGTATTCTGTCTTCAGTATATAATGGTTGCCCAGACCTGGAAAGGACTCCTACAGAAGTAGGCACTAACCACAGGTAGTTTGGGAAGGTGGCAATCTTCAGATTTTCAGTGGGTCACCAAACTTCACTAAGGAACATTCTCTCTCATTGCTAACACAATGAGTTAGTGTATAAAAAGAATAACTCACTGTGCCAACAGGATGTCACGAAATCTACTATCGGGAGAAAAATACCTGGGCTCTCGTTTCACTTTGAGAAACTACGAGGACACACAAATTAGGACAATTCATTGCAGTGTGTGGCGAGAGCCGAGGTGACTCGAGTTCTGTGGAGCATCTGCTAGGTTAACGTGGGCCCATGTTTCATCCCACGTCAATTTCAGTCACTGGATGTGGGTTATTCAAGGGGTTCACAGGCAGCTGCTCTGTTGGCCTGCTCCAATATAACTTGTGCTGGTGAGTTAGATTTCATGCCCAATTAGGATACAAGGGGAAAGCTTCCCTTGTGTAAAGGACACAGCTGCTCTAGAATAGCAGCTTCAAGATGCTCAGAACAGTCTCCTAAATCTAGCTTCCTTACCCCTTTCTGCAGGCACAGACAGAAGTTAAGGAAATCAATTCTTTACTCCTTGGCCTTGAGTCTATGCAATTTTTAACATGTATATTAATATGGTATATACATTAGTTTAAGATAATTAAGTTAGTTATAATAATACATAGAAGCACATATATGTACACATATATCTTAAACTAATGTATGTACCATATAAATATACATATTAGCTTACATACTGTGTACATGTGTGCATATGTATATTTGTATGTATGTATATATCTATGTATATACCTATTCATGGTTGTTACTGCTTTACTGTTGTACTCAAGAAACTCAAAGGCAACTCATGAATATACATATATATTTTAGACAATATATGCACACCATATAAATATATATAGCGTCGCTGTTGGTCTATACAGTAGGTGTGTGTGTGTGAGTGTGTGTATTATTGTGGTACTCATACAAATACAGTAAATACCTTCCACAAGAGGTAAATGAAGGGAGGATCAAAGTGAAGAATACTGAACTCTTGTAAAACATGGTGGGGATGTTGGGTCTTCATTTTTTTACCTTATGTCAAAATCCAGAAGCCACATACAAAATTTTTCAGATAAATTACTGCCCTTGCCCACTCTATAATCCCAGAAATGGTGGACAGCAAATGGCTTAGTATCCAAATTATGCATGTTACTGATGTTGATGAAATTCGCCCAATTGCAACATTTTACTTCCCATCTCATATCCTCCATGGGGGCATGGTCAATTCTTTACTTTTGTGCCGGGTTTCGACACGCATTTGTTTTTTGTTTTTCCCTTTGTTGAACTGCCTTCTGTTTCTATTCTTGTTTCAACTTGCCCCATGGTCATTCTAGTGACACTCCATGATTTTGTTTCTATTTTTTCATTGTTGCGACAACCCACATCCAGTTGGTTGTCAAGTCCCTTCCTCTAGATCTCTGAGATGTTTCTGAAGCCCTTGGTGATTTGCTACCCTTTTACTGCCATTTTCCTGGTTTAGTCGCTCCCCATCTCTGGCCTGGACAATGACTGTTTCCAGGACACTTTGCTTTACCTTCTCTCTCCTTGAGAACAAGCCCCCCTCTTGTAGCCAACTCACATTGAAGTGTCATTTGCTGGGCACCTACTAATTTATATAATTTAATCCTCAAAGCCTCTTTGTGAATCTGATTTCACATGTGGGGAAATGGGCCGCAGGGGAAGCTGGTCCCTTGATTCCAAAAGCAGTGTTTTTTCGTCTTTACGATGTATTTCTAAAACATCCACAGCACGGATGTAATCCGCGCCTGTTTACAAATGTTGGTGCCTCCCTCTTGCTTGTACGACACACTCGATTCCTCAGAATGCTTTGCAAGACTTTTACAACCTGCCTTCATGGTTTCTTCAGAACTTCTCTTCCTCACCATTGCTCACTCCATGCCCTAGGTGTACTTGTTCGTTGACTTTACTAAAATGTTCATGTACTTTAACGTGTCTGTAATTTTGTTCAACCTGTTTCCTTTGCTTGCAATGCCCTTGCCTGCCTGGTCTACACATGAAATTTTTGTCTAACAAGCCACCACCTTGTTAAAGCTGGCTTTTACTCTCCCAGATAGAATTAGGTGCCTCTTTATCTGTGTTCATATCATCATTTATGACTTGCCTAAGGGTCCTGTCACATTGTTTTCCCATTTAATAATAGGAAAATGGTTGAATAAACAATCACATGTGCATTGAATAGTGGTGTGTGCATACGTTAAAAGTATGTTTTTCAAAGCATATTGTATGATTGTATGATTTTGGAAAATACAGTATAATGTTAGGTAAAAAAGCAGAATGCAAAATTGAATTATAGAAAGATGCCATATAGTATATATATGTTGTATATATGTGTATATATATAACAAATATATATGTACATATATATACTATATGGCATCTTTATATATATATATATATATGCACGCACACATATATATACTATGTGAGAAGGAACATATATATAATAATTTACCAAAATTGACATTATCTCCAGATATCTCTCTCTCTCTCTCTCTCTCTATATATATATATATATATATATACACACCATATATATATATACATATATATACTATATGAGAAGGAACATATATACAATAATTTACCAAAACTGTCATTATCTCCAGAAGGTGGCATTAATGATGCTTAAGTAAGTTATTCTGCATTTTCTACTTTTTCTTTATGACCAGGATTATTTTTTAACAAGGAAGAATTATTATTTTTTTCACTCGAGTAGATTCTTCTTGTTTTAGATGGCTAGCAAAATAATAGTATCTAAAATGGTTGTTTAGTGCAGGGTGTAAAGAAAGCAAAGGATTGACTGGGTATATCTAAATCTACACCACATTTTAAAAACTAGCATTTTGATAGAAAAATAAAAAAAACATAAAAATAATAACAATAAACATTTTCAGGTAGTTTGAAAAAGTAAAAAGGGGGAAAGGAACGTTTTCCTACTTCTCTCCTCCTTCACATCTAGATCCACACACCATTTGTATGTGAGGTTTTTGTTTGTATCAGTCAGCTAAGTAATGCTGTGTAACAGACAATCCCTGGCTCTCGGTGACTTGCAAACACAAGGTTTATTTTTGCTTGCATATGGCTATTGCAGGTGGGCTGTAGATTTCCACTACACCTTCATTCCAGAACTCTGCCTAGAGGGAATTACAGCCAGAAACTTCCAGAACTGGGACCTCTGAAGAGTTAGGTGTAGGGCACTGCTTGCCTGATTCTAAGGGTGGTGTTGCATTTATCCTTACCGTAAATACATATGCAACCAATTACAAAAACTGTATTGTGGGACCCGATTCCATTTCGTTTCACCAGAAACTTGAAGATTTTTAACTAAGGTAGCTTAAAGGGATTGTCTTGCTTCAGGTTTCCATCCTTTCAGCTTCTAAGTTCTTTCTGCTGACACTTTATCAAATTTGTCCCAGCTGACGTTTCCTGTGTCTCTTTGGTCTGTGCTGAGATGGCCACTTCCTTCTCTTCAGCCTCCTGTCAGTGTTTATGGGGCATTGTTACACTCTGCAGCTGCAATTGCTCAAAGCCCAGTTTTCAATTAAGATGCCCTCATCAACCCTATGTAAAAAAGGCTGCAGTTTTCGCGTTAACTGCTGTCAGTTATCGCCTTTGGAAAGCAGCTTTGTTTCCTTTGGATTGGGTGGTGTCTCTGCTTCAGCTTCTCCTGCTCTGCCCCACGTGCTGGTAAAAATTTTGGTTTAGGATCTTGATTTATTTTGGCAGATAGGACAGAGTCCAGATTTGGGCTGACCTTCAAAATGCTCCTCCGCACGGAGAGCAACGCGTTTGGTAACACTTCCTGCGCACTACTATTAAATACGCTGTGGATCTTATTGCCCCACCAGTTTGGCAAGGCAGCCCAGTGTTAACGAGTGGAAGCATGAATTCTGAAACCAGACTGTCTGAGGTTAGAGCATGGTGTGCTATAAACTGGCCACACGTATTTATTTAATCTCTATTCCTGAATTTTCTCTCTCTCTCTCTTTTAAAGTTTATTTTATTTATTTTGAGAGAGAGAGAGAGAGAGAGAGAGAGAGAGAAAATCCCAAGCATGTTCCACACTGCCAGCATGGAGCTCGATGTAGGGCTTGAACTCATGCATCATGAGATCATCGCCTGAGCCGAAATCAAGAGTCAGATGCTTGAGCAACTGAGCCCCCCAGGTGCCCCCTGAGTTTTCTCAATGGCAAAATGGGAATGATAGTCACAGTTCCTTTATGCAGTCGTCTGAGAATTAAGTAATCAGATATAGGTAAAATAGTACTGTGCTTGGTATAAGTAAGCATTCAATAATGTGAAATTTTCTTATTGTTTCTTGTCCATTGTGTTGGCTGCTATTTTAGGACAGGTCAACTTATGATGTTTGGCTAAAGAGAATTGATGAATAGATATTGGGGGGTGGGTGGGATGTGAGTTTGGTATAAAAACATATTTTCTTACAATGAGAGCTAGCAAATAATGAAACGAGTCACCCCTCAAGATAGTGGACATGGTGATTGAACGTGTTCAGGAAGAGTTTGAGCCGTGATGTTCTATGAAACAAGATCTTAAACCAACAAAATGCAATAATTATTTGCTAAGTAAGTGGTTATTGATAGTGTGATTTTATTATGCTTCTCAATATTCTCCTTTAATGCCATAATTTAGAAATATTCATGTATGGGACTCAATTTTCGTCTTTGTTCATTGCTTCTTTGGCCTAAGTAGTGTGTTTTCTATATTGACATAGGAGTCAAATAACATCAAGGTGTAAATTTAGGTTAAAGAGAGAAACTGTGGTTAAGAAAAATAAGGCAGAAATTAGATTTGTATTTGTATTACTGAAGTTAAGTTACACAGCACTGGTTTCAGTTAGTTTTCCTGAATGAGGCTCATACTTCTGGAGGTTGCTTCAGATGATACATTTTAAAACAGAAAGGCTCAACTTAGGGGTACCTGGGTGGCTCAGCGTTGGTTAAGCGTCCAGCTCTTGATTTCGGCTCAGGTCATGATCTCACAGTTCGTGAGATTGTGCCCCATATTGGACTCTATGCTCGTAGCACTCTATCTCTCAAAATAAATGAGCAAACATTAAAAAATAAAAGCCCAATTTATTGTCATGATATATAAACGTGTGTGTATATGTGTATATATATATATATATATATATATAATGTCATATATAAAATATAAATCTTTCCACTTTTCACTAAAATTGGTGTAAAGTTTAAAAAAACATACCCTTTAGGGGTGCCTGGGTGGCTCAGTAAGTTAAGTGTCTGACTTTGGCTCAGGTCATGATCTTGTAGTTCATGAGTTCGAGCCCCACATCAGGCTCTGTGCTGACAGCTCAGAGCCTGGAGCCTACTTTGGATTCTGTATCTCCCTCTGTCTCTGCCCCTCCCCTGCTCGTGCTCTCTCTGTATCTCAAAAAATGAATATATATTAAAAAATTAAAAAAGAAAATATACACTTGATAAACATCTTGACTCAATATTAATTTCTGCCCCTTTATTTCTGTAGGTCATATCTCCTCAGCATTGAGATACCTATTTTTTACAATATTATTTTGCATATACTGTTTTATGATTATTCTTTGTGACTCATGGATGTGTAGAAGACGTCTAGAACTAAGCTATGAGGTCTTGGAGAGTAGAGAATACATCTTCTGCTTCTTTATGACTCCTTAATCTCCTTGTCCCCGTCACCATCTCAATGCACTTCATCTCTTGCCAGCCATAAATCAATAAATAAGAAATCAATAAATGCTTACCAAGTGGTTAAATTAGCAAAAAATTATCAAATGGCAACTAAAATTTAAAAAAGCTAATGGTCTATAAAATTCTTCTAGCTACCTGTCATTTAAACCTGTTTGTTTCCATTACCCTCAGAAGACTATGCATATACCATCGGGCTAATTGTTAGAGAGATCAAAGGTAAATAATTAATGAAAATCCCATTTTCCTACACTTGCTAAGTCCACAGCGAATTATTCCTTGAGTCGTTTGGTTCCATGAGGTAGTTTAATTTTGATCATTGGTTTAAAGAATCTCCCTACTTGCTCACTTCTACAAAATCACAGCATAAATTCAATGTTAAAAATCATATAGACTAGATGCACACACGGGGCATGGTAATGAAAAGATCATTTTAGAATATGAGTTTAACCACAGGCATGCCACTGAAAGTAAGGCTAGAGATCTATCTGTATTGTTTATGACAGTTTGGAATAATGTTTTGTTTTGTTTTTTTTTAACGGGTTCGACTGGTTGAATAGGACTTATACTGAGTGGTGTATTTACTGCAAAATTTAGCTGAGCACGTGCTACGTTATCAGGCACTGTTTTGAGTTTTTGCCTTTACGGTATCATAGGAAATTGATCCAGTAATGGAAAATACCATGATGTGTGAATGTGATCTCATAACGACCATCTGAGGTAGGAATGGTTAATGTACTCTTTTTACAGAAAATGAGACATCAAGAAATTAAATAACTTGCCCTGGGGCGCCCACTTAAGAGAGGGATGGAATTAGAATTTGAACCAAGGCAACCAGATTCCAAAGCCTGTGCTTTTGCTCTGGACATATTTTTATACAATCATCCCCTTTATAGATTGTTTCATAAAGCCAAAGAGTCTTTAAAAGGTCAAAATTAGTCTCTTTGACCCAAATGTGCTATTCTTCCATTGCATTTCAATTTTTTAAATTTATTTATTTATTATTATTATTTTTTAACGTTTATTTATTTTTGAGAAGAGAGAGACAGAGCATGAGTGGGGGAGGAGAGAGAAAGAGGGAGACACAGAATCTGAAACAGGCTCCAGGCTCTGAGCTGTCAGCACAGAGCCTGACTCGGGGCTCGAACTCACGGTCTGT
>NW_026057581.1:17578441-17761913 GCF_023721935.1 Panthera uncia
GAGGGGGGGAGGAGAGAGAAAGAGGGAGACACAGAATCTGAAACAGGCTCCAGGCTCTGAGCTGTCAGCACAGAGCCTGACTCGGGGCTCGAACTCACGGACCGTGAGATCATGACCTGAGCCGAACTTGGACGCTTAACCGACTGAGCCACCCAGGTGCCCCTCTTCCATTGCATTTTTAGCAGGATGACTGATTTACTTTTGGTACACTCCAAAGTACCAAGAAGATCCAGTTTCATTATTTTTCATAGCTATTATAATATTCCTTACAAGCCCCACCCTATAAGTAGTGGAGAAAATGAAATTAAATTCCATTTGGTAAACTTAGCAAAACTTGAAACGACCTCTTGGATAGCCAGTCGCTTTGGGATAACTTAGTTTTTCGCATGCTCTTCCCTTCCTCTTGTTCATCTTTAATCTGGGTTTAGGGTTTTTGGAGAGATGGTGTGATCTCAGGGTCTCTAGGGGTCTGAGAGCTGGTATCCACTGCGGTGTAGTTTGTCTGGTTGCATTCCTGAGTCTTCTTCAAGTTGCCTCCCACTGTCTATTGTGGCTCGTGGCCTCTCTTCCCGACTTGGTCAAGACTAGGGTGCTTGGTTGATGTGGCTCCAGGTCAACTCCCCTGTGACTGTGCTGTCTTACTGTGCCATACCCTGTCCCCCATTTATTGCTGATTGATCACCCATGTCCACAGGGCCCTTTTACCCCATTACTAAGGCACTCCACCCCCAGAAGTTACAATCAGAAATTTCAGGGTGTGTGCACACCTCCTGAGAACCGAGTCTGACCCAGGAAGGCTAAATTAAGCTTTCTCTATGCCTAATGATGGCTTCTCTAAGTTGTTGAGGTAACACTAGGCAGGTGGGTTATTGTCCTCTAGAGCTCCAAACAGGAAGTGGAGTAAACAGCTTTCTGCTTTTCTCTTTTCTCTCACCCTATATGAAATTCCTCTCCTTTCCAAGATTTTGGATCCAGTATGATACAGGGTTTTCCTACATCTCTGGCCTCTTTCCTCTAGAAAGGGTGAACTTTACCCTTCATGTTTTGGCTGGGGTGGACCAGTTGCCTACATCATAGCTTCCTTGTCCTCTCCCTTTTTCCCTGTGGCTACAGTTTATTTAACAAATGTTGAATGGTAGGCCAGTCTTCTGGGCACTTACAAATATGAGCTCCTTTTGTTGAATTCACATAATCCTTCTAACATCTCTGTGAGATAAGTAGTACCACCCTTCCTCTGTAGAAGAGGAAACTGAGGAACAGGAAGTTAAGCAACTTGCCCAAAACCACACAGCTGCTATGTGTTAGAGCCAAGACTTAAACCTTGGCAGACCCAGCGTCCAGGCTTCCAGGCGCCATGCTACATTGACTCTCACGTAAAATCATGGCAGTTGGGGTTTGGGCAGAGAGGAACCGGATTACTGATAAGGAAATAGAGACTTGGAATGACGTCAAAAACATTACATCCATGACACGTTCATAAGTTTGAATTGGGCTCACTTGGAAAAATAGGTCTGAAAGGAACAAAGATCACTCAGAGAACACTTGAGTCAAGTACTTTAACGGCCAGCAATCATTCTGGATTTCAGGTGAAAAAGAAGTGATCTCTAGAGCTATGTGTCTGAATAACGTTACTGTATAGGCTTATTAGTATTTGTGGCAAAGTTTTTTATTTTATTTTATTTTATTTTATTTTATTTTATTTTATTTCATTTTATTCTTTTCTTTTCTTTTTATAGGTATGTGGGGTAGAGAGTTTGGCTGTGTGTACGGTTTTGGTGTAAGTAGTCCTGGAAGGCCCATCTATCCCTAAGTATTTCCCTCATGGACTAAATTCCCTTACTTTATCTGAGCTCCTCTACATAAGATTTCACTTGGAGTGGGTGAAAGCTGATTTTGGAGTATGAAGGATTTGAAGGGGAGCAAACCAGTGTGATTTCATGCAGCTGGGCTCTCGGGGTCTGGACTATAGAAAGGCGGTTGGCACCTGGGGCTGGGAGAGAAAGAGCACCAGAAAGATCAAGGTTGAATCCTGTAAAATTGTCATATTCACTCTTTTTGACCCACAAAAATGTCGGTCTCTTATCGTTCAACCCAAAGAGGGAATTGGATATTTAAATTATTTTGAAATTTTGCCTAGGATTATCCTAGACTCCATCTATACTCTTATTGTCCCCAATCCTAACCTGTTCTATCCTAACCCTTCCATAAAAGTGAAAAATGACCTTAGGCAAATATTTATTTTTAACTTTTTAACTTCACTGGTCGATAAAAACCTCCTGGTGCCTCCTTGCATTTTTTTTTTTTTTTAACTTTCATTTTGAATCTGCTGTAGGATGCTTGTGGGCTATCTAGCGTTGATGGGCTGCATTTTCTAAATCTGTATCGTGCAATAAAGGCCATAATATACCTATTTTAAGACCGGAGTAATTAAGACCTAAGTAATGATATGACTGCAATGTTCTCAGCAAAAAGTGAGAGAAAGGCTTTGCTTGTATCTTATCTTTTCTAAGGCTATCAATTGCAAAAAGAAATGAAATGTGACTTTGAGTTTTGGGGGAAGTGGGTGTTGGGATAGTATTGCTTCGTGTGTATCCGAAAGCATATGATGCAAGAGTTTTGTTTGATTCTAGAAAGAACCCCAAAGAACTAAGCTTCTTAAGGTCAAGCAGATATCTTCTTTAAGATCAGAAACAAATTCAAGAATAATATGGATCTTTTTTTTGTGAATTAAACGTGGAAAGAATTTACCATGTTGACTTTGCAGTCTGAAGTATTTGAAGGCAAGCCAGGCCTTCAAAAATGTGTGGGTTTCTGGACTACAGTGAGGTTAACTTTTTCTAAGTTGTGTGGATTCTTATATAGTGTTTTCAGCAAGTGCATGATAATGGCCAATTCTCTTTATCTGCTTTTCTTACAAATTGTTTTCCACTAATGTTAGCATACTGTCAGAATATTTCAGTAAATTTCAGCTATCTTAAATATATCAAATAGAGACTTATTTCAGTTGTTAAACTGTGCCTTTGATTCTCCCAGAGTTTACATATCTAATAAAATTTTAATTAAAAACTAGGTCATCAGGATGGTTTCTCATATATTTAGAGAGGAATTGCTTTTACACTTTATTCAGATCTGCTAACGGGACTCCAATCACTCTTGAGTACCCAGCAGTAGATAAAGCAATAACATTATAGTTCCCTTGACCCGAGGCTTTACTCAAATCTTCATTCTCAAGGCAAACAAGAAGTTGCTCTCATTTTCAACCTCTGTACTCAGTATTAATAATGTAAATTTAAAAATCTACTTTTATTCAGAGTTACAGCATTGCTAATTTCTATTTAATCATTGAGACAAAAGTTCAGGTTTAAATTTGGTTCCAAAAAGGGGTGCCCGGGGGGCTCAGTTGGTTGAGCGTCCGACTTCGGCTCAGGGCATGATCTCACGCTCCATGAGTTCGAGCCCCGCGTCAGGCTCTGTGCTGACAGCTCGGAGCCCGGAGCCGGCCTCGGATTCTGTGTCTCCCCCCTCTCTCCGCCCCTCCCCTGCTCATGCTCTGTCTCTCTCTGTCTCAAAAATAAATAAATAAATAAAACATTTAAATTTGGTTTCAAATGTATCATACTCAATACATAGAGAACTCATTTCAATGGTTTTCTAGTTAAATAAGAAGAGCATTTGTGGAAGGTTTATAGTTAGTGCTATTCAGAATCCACTGCACATGTTAACTCATCTGATCCTCCCCACAATGTTATGAGGTAAGAAATTTTTATTATCCTCATTTTACTCATGACAAAACTGAGGTCCCTGGGATTAAATCAAGGCCATACTGCCAAAGAGTCACAGAACCAGGGTCTGAATTTTGGAAGTCTGGAACCAGAGTTTGTGCTATTACCTACTACCCTGTTTTGTTTTATTTGAAATAAATATTTTATAATAGTCACACAAAAATAGAGACCTGTATGTTTTTCTGAGACGGAGTCAAGTTCTCGTTCCTTGGTAGATGTCTATTGAATCGGTTTTGTTTTTGAATTTCATGGAAGACCAAAGATGTCTACATAAGCTGGTGTGTTTTAATGTTGGATTAAGTTAGACACTATTGATAATATTAGACATTTAAAATAAATTCCCAGTTGGCTCAGTCGGTTAAGCGTCCGACTTCGGCTCAGGTCATGATCTCGCGGTCCGTGAGTTCGAGCCCCGCGTCGGGTTCTGTGATGACAGCTCAGAGCCTGGAGCCTGTTTCAGATTCTGTGTCTCCCTCTCTCTCTGACCCTCCCCCGTTCATGCTCTGTCTCTCTCTGTCTCAAAAATAAATAAACATTAAAAAAAATTTTAAATAAATTCCCAGCAATATGGAAAGTGATAAGCCATCTTAGATGATCACTTCTTAAGCACTTAACTTGTGTTGGGCACTCTGCTGTGCAAATTTTATACTTTATTTCACTTAAACCTCACTACCATCATTTGAGATAGGCAATATTATTTATGGATGAGAAAATGGACTCAGGGTGACTTGCCTAAAGACAAGAAATGGTCATACTGTGCTTTTAACGGGAACTACCACACTCCGAAGCATTAACCCAGTATTTGCAAATTGTAGTCAGATGTCCAGCTGCATCAAAATCATCAAGAGTAGAATTAAAAATATCTCTTGAGTTAAAATTTCTGGGGAGCAAGTCTCATTGAATCAGAGTTATTGATGTGCATATAGTGATCTTTATGGCACACCCAGAATTTGAGAACTGTACTAGGGCCAAAGTTTCTCAAATTTAGCAGGCAAGGGCCTCACCTATAGGATCTGTTATGACACAGATCGCTGGTCCCAGAGTTTCTCATCCAGGGAGTCTAGGGTGGAGACTGAGAATTCACACTTACAACAGGGTCTCATGTGATGTTGGCTTTGCTAGTCCAGGGGCCACACTTTGGGAAACACTGTGCCAGGCAATGCTGCTATAAGGTGATGGGCACGAAGAATATGTCATTTTTAGGTTAAAATAATTTCCATAACATCCTTGCATTCTTTTGCCTTGTTAATTTCATTATACATTCTCTTTACGTGCAGATAATTTTAATCATATCTATTTTCTTTTTGCCTACAACCTTCTGGTTGCTTCTGCGTGCGTGTGTGTGTGTGTGTGTGTGTGTGTGTGTGTTTTACTGACATATCCACCTATTATATATTTAAAAGTGTGAAGGTGTGAACCTTTTCTTTGAGTCCTAAGATGCACAAATAATGCTTGTTACCGCTTTGCTTAGATTAAAAAACGAGGTAAACAATTACTGAGCCTTCTAATCATTTAGGAAGTCGAGAGATAGCACTTTTCAAATGAAAAGCAACATAATCTAAAATCACATGCATCTTCTGGCTGTCACTCCAGCCCCCACGGACTCCCTATCCCCATCAATGGATGGTTGCTTGAGCATAAAGCCAGGTACAGTAAAATGCTTTGACTGGAGTATGTAGCAATTATTCTGTGAGTCGGTAAAGTCCTGCCTCACCGGAGAAAGCCAGCTGACGCAATTCTGCCTGAAGGGCTTTTCAGCAGAGCATCTGTTTTTTTGATACACTTTGCCTATTAATTTTTATCTCCAATGTGTTGGAACTGAGAAAAAAAAATTCTCCTCCTTGATGCCTGTCTCTGCTTATTTCTCATGTAGGTAGTGTTGATGTTTCTGTAGTGCATATTCCCAGGAAGCAAGAAGTGTTCTTTTTTTTGCTTTAACATTCTCTTTGCTTAACTGTGTATTTGTCAACAGCAGATTAGATAATCTTGAAGACATCTCCCAACCTTTTGTTTCTAAAATACTACCTCATGTGTATGCATATATATATATATATATTTATATAATATTTATATATATAATTTATATATGTATACGTATACATATATAATGTCTATTGACATTATATATATAATTTGGGCGGAAAGGAGGGTTTATTCCTTCAAGAGAAACATAACTTATATTCAAATGTATTCTAAACTTTTTTTCCCTAAGTCATACCTATTTTCATTTCCAGCAAGGTATAATTAGGGACATAATTTTCAAAGATCATCTGTTTCTTTCATGTCACAGGACCCTATCAGGCTTGAAGTGCATTGCCACAGTGAAGCTACTTCCGCTTCTATTGAAAACACCATCTCACGATGAAACTCAAACCCAATTGTCACTATGGAAACCACAGTAAAGATAGGGATACAGTTTCAAAACGAAAACTCTGCCTGGAACTGGGAGACAGGTAGGATTTTTCTACAACTCTTCAGTCATAAATTAAACTTTGGTGACGGTGAGGAATTTTTAAGAATCGTTTTTGAACCTGCCTAGGGGTAGAAGAAATTAAACTTTGACACTTTTCTGAATTGCTTATATTACCTAATTCCCCTGGGGTTTTCAGAAAGGATTATACTATGTTAGATCTTGTTGAAGATGGCATTTTACAAGCCACCGAGATCAGCAAGTAGCACTAACATTGCATTGAAGTTGAAAAAAATCTCGGTTTTGCAATTCTGTATGCAGGAAACCAGTCATTTAATCATTAAGTTTGTTATGAAGGGACAAGTAGTCATTCTCCTTAAATATTTTAGATTATATGGTGTTATGTCGCCTGTTTTATTATCAGTTGCATCTTGCCTTCTTTCTAATAACCTTTTTTTTTTTTTTTGAGAAAGCCATGGTGATCGTGAGACTCTGAAGCTTAAGTAATCGTTATATTCTTTTGTTTATCAAATGTCATGCTTTTAGGTTGGTTCAGTGTAGTGCTGAGGAAGTAAAACAGTATCTACTGTCTCTGTCTACCTAAACTAAATAATCTATGAATTACTGAACAGCCTAAGTAAAGGGAGAGCGTAATGAAGAAAGGCAAACACAGAAACTGCTCTCGCATGGCATGCCATGCCACTCAACCTCATCAAAATCAGTAGGTATCACTTTCTTTTGCGTTATCAACACAGTATGGAACCCACCTAGAAGGATGGCGTTAGACAAGCAAAGACACAGAGCAAATTACCTACCATTCAGTCTTATTCTTTCCTCCCTCCTTGCCTTCACTTACTTAGAGTTCAAACAGAAGACGATGTAATTTACATACTGTTGATGCCCAAACGAATTTTGGCTTCAAATAGTTTCCCATGTCTCATCCTAGAGTAAATAGTTGATTTATGTGTTCATTGAAATAAATGGGCAAAGGAATTATTAATGATTAGCGAGTTATTGTGGAGTATCGCCCAAGGGAAGAGAGAACAGGATCAGAGAGCTCTAGTCCCTCCGTTCTACAAGAGCTTCTGATGAAAAGCTCTTGGCATTGTTGACTCTTTATAGCCTTTTTTTTGGGCTATTCATGCATTTTATTACTAAAAGAAATTGGAAATAGCACAATTTGCAATAAATGGAATTTTAGCGCAGTAGAGCCTTGAGCACTGAATTCTGGAGTTAATTTTATTGGCATGAGTCACATTTCTCACTAGAACCCACTTCTAAGAAGCACTGTGCCTGCAGATCAAATCTTACCTTGGACTTATTTGACTTGGTGTTGTTTCATTGCTTATTACTAACTCTCAATTACAAACACCACAACAGTAAAATCTGGCTTCCATAAATGCCTGCTAGAGAAATGAAACTGGAATAGTGTTTCTAATTTGGGGTACATGCTTCTTTGAACATTTATGGAATTTTAAATGGTTTGGCGGATATTGGAATAAAGAGAAGTCAGCACTGTGAGGAAGTGTGGAAGAAACTCTTTTGTTCGAGTTTGCAAAGCTGAGATATCTGATGGATAGGAATGGACTCACTGACTTATCATCTGACTTTGGTCAGATGCTTTCCTGACGGAAAACACATAACATAAGCTGATACACACCCTAGGAATTTCAACTAGAAATATGCCATCAAGTTCTCATATGTTTCTATGAGTGTGTGATGTTAAAAACAATTAAGTTTATGAGTTGATATAAACCATTCAATTTCAAGTAGGCACAATTCATCAAGTTCTCATATGTTTTCATAAATGTACTGTGAAAAAGATCAAATTTATGAATTAATGTGATTCATCCAATTGATATATTAAAAGCAAGAAGGAGTTTTTATTAATTCCTACAGATGGCCTCCTACTAATGAATTTTGTATAAAAACCAAAGAGGAAGACACACTGACTGCCTTAACCATCTTCAGGAAAACAAATTGAATTAAAGAATTATTGAATGAATGAATACATGAATGGCATAGGAATTAGGTCATTGGTACTTGGAGTGCAAGGAGCTGGACATAATAATTCTTTTAGCGTGAAGGGACATTTGGAAAAACTTGCACCATAATGCCCTGATAGATAGCTCAGCATTTCCATTTGTAGATGCTCAAATTCAAGTTGAAAAATAATTTTTTAATAGAATAATTGTCTGGTGTTGACTGTTGCCAGTTGCTGCCCACTTGTCTCTTCCTTTTACCAGGAAATCCAGGGCATTTAACACAGTGCCTGATACACACACACACACACACACACACATATATATATATATATATAGAGAGAGAGAGAGAGAGAGAGAGAACAAATGGATAAATAAATGAGCATAAATAAGTAAATATATACCCATGCTAGCAGTCTTGTTTTCTACTTAAATTGCATGCTCTGGACAATGACACAATGTATCTCTTAGAGATGCCACATTCAAGTGTCCTAGGAGGCTTCTCCCAAACTCCTCCCTTCTTCTAAAATGAGCCCTCCCATGCTGTCTTGCTTCCCGCTGATCTCAGTTGCATTTTTCTTGTCTCAGGGAATTGTCTTCAATTTTTCAAAGGCACGCAGTATTTCTCAGAGGCCCTGTGTGCTGTGAAGGGCTATAATAGTGACCTCCTATAAAAAATGGTAAGTCTTTTCGCAGATTATGATCACTTGATTAGGAAAATGTTGGACCATGACTGCTCCAACATAATTTACTAGTTTTATCATTCTTGTTCACAGGTAAAACATTTGTGGGGCTTTCCTGTCCTGTGTGCTTGGTTCTGCGTCTAGCCGGGAAAGAGTAGGCACACATTTTGGACTTCTTCCTTTGCCAAGTGACCGTGATTACAATTATGCTTAAAAGAAATTGAGGCAACGGTGATTCTAATTTTCTGAGTTAAGCCAGCAAATTAACTCAGTTGATCTCGACTTTAGTGCCCATGAAACACACTTAAACCTGAGTTAAGAAAGCAAATTAACTCAGTTGATCTTAAGCGAGTGCCCATGAGGCATCCTGGCCCATTATGCAAATCAAACACGCAGAGAAAAGCCAGGGACTTGCGTCAAACCCAACAGATTGCAGGAGTGTCCACAAAAGGAAATCGAAAGTGACGGAGAACGTAAAGGAAAATGTTTTTCTTTTCTCAACATGCTATTAATTAAATTATTATACAAAGTAATGCCTTTTGAGGCCCCCATTTGTTTCTGTTTTCCCTTCAAACAAACGCTGGCTTTATTGTCTTAAAAGGTGTCTGGAAAGTGTTTTCTTTGGAATCTGATTTTTATCTCTACAATAATTATAGAAGAAACACACTGTCCTGTTAGGGACATATATATCTTGTGACTAAAAACTATTTGGGGATCAGGAGCGATAGGTTGTATTTAATCGGTTCTGGCATTGCAATTGGAAGAGTGGTTTTAGGTGATTTATCTCCGGAGCTCCTCCTTTTTTATCTGTAAGACGAAATGACACCATTTCATATAAATGAACTTAACTCAGATAGATGTAGCCAAAAGCAACTAATGCAATCCTAGGCACACACAGTGGACATTCTTTAAATACTGGTGGCTTAATGAGGAACAAAAGTACTTCACACACCAAGCTTATTTAACCTAATATACCCAAAATATGTTCATGTCAACATGTAATCAACGTAAAATTTTCAGTGAGATGCCTAACGATTTTTGTTTTATCAAAGTCTTTGGAGTTTCGTATTTGTTTCACACTCCCAACACATCTCAGTTCAGACTAGCCATGTGTCAAGTGCCGATAGCCGCATGGAGCTGGTGGCTACCATATTGAGAAGCACGATCCTAGAAAGCAGGTGGGTATTGCTATAGATATAGAAATGGTCATCACTCATGACTTCAAGTACATGCGGGGACTCGGCCACCAAATTGGTTGAGTTTTTACCAATAGTTCTCGACGGAGGCTACTTTCCAAGAGGACACTTGGCAATGTCTGGGATATTTTTGGTTGTCATCACTGGGGAAGGGGGTTACTACTGTCATCTAGAGGTCAAGGATGTAGCAAAACACCCTGTAGTTTATTTATTTTTGAGAGAGAGAGAGAGAGAGTAAGCAGGGGAGGGGCAGAGAGAGAGAGAGGGAGACACAGCAACCGAAGGGTTCCAGGCTCCTAGCTGTCATCCCAGAGTCCAACGTGGGGCTCGAACTCATGAGCTGTGAGATCATGACCTGAGCAGAAGTTGGGCACTTAACCGATTGAGCCACCCAGGTGCCCCTGAATTATTCAGCTTTTAATATCCGTAGTGCCAATGTTGAGAAACTAGTTTATACAGAATTGAGTGTTAGATGGTAAATTCTGTGACACAGGGTTTCTATGGAGCTGTGTTTTATCTTCTTTAGTGGAAATTTCTTGAAAGACGATGAGTATCTACACTCTGTGATGGTTTCTCTGCAGTCCTCTGAAGACCAGAGACTAGAAAAGATCTCTTGAGTTCTTTTCTGCCTCGTAAATATTTTAGATGCTTTGATAAATATTATACTTCTTTTAAAAATGAGAAACAGATTATCCAGTTACCCACTGAGCCCAAGTGACACATGTAAAATCAAAAGACGGAAAATGTGTCAGTGCAATCCTTAAGAAGCTTTGACTCACAGTACAAAGTACTGTATTTGGAGAACCAAGTAGTTGAACCAAGTAGTCTTTTGGTCAGGTTTGTGGATTCTGTGGGTAGCTGGCTTTAAGACTCTAAAAGGAGTTCAGAGGAAGCTACCAAGTTCATAGTTCTGACTTTTTAGGCTAATGGAATGTCTGTAAGGTTTAGCTGTATATATTTCTCTTTCTTTCATAACTTCCACCTTCGTAATTCAAGGGGTCTTTGTAAGGGATTTTGTGAGGAGCAAAGGCCTTTATTGACTGGTGGACTCAGAATGAGTCCCAGCTAAAAGCAAGTTGCCTGAGCTCTGCAGCAGGAGTTTTTGGGGGGCTACCTTTGAGCATGCTTCATGTGACTTAATAATGTTATCTCTCTAGTTCACGTTATATTAATCTCTATACTAATCCATTAAAGTAAGAAAATAATGATCATTTATGCTAAGAACACATAAGAGGAAGCATCGTTGTAAGCAGATTAGTAAAAATAAAATCAGGAAAAAGAAATAAGCCTCCTTGTGTTAAAGATTATGCTTTAGTTTTCTATTCTTGTGTAACAAATTACCACAGGTAGAGTGCAGTAAGGCAACTCACACTTAATATCTCATGGTTTCTGTGGGTCAGGAGTCTGGGCACGGGTACCTGGATTCTCTACTCAACATCCCAAAAGAATGCACTCAAGGTGTTCACTGGGGCTGTGATCTCATCAGAGGCTCAGTATCCTCTTCGAAGTTCACTGGTCGTGGGCAGACCAGTGATCCCTTGTGGTTGTTACATTGAGGCACTCGGCTCCTGGAGGTCATTGGCTGTTCCCTGCCACAGGGCCCTCTCTACAATGTGGAAGTTTGCTTCATCAAGGCCAATGGGAGAATATCTTCTGCTGCTTCAGCTCTTTCTGATTTCCCCTGTGACACCTCTAGACTGTCTTTTAAAGCCGACATGATTATGTTCATCCAACCCAGGATAATCTCCTTTTGGATTTTCATTAACTCAGCTGGTTAGGGACTGTAATTACCTGCAGATCCCTTATCCCTTGCCATATGACTTAACCTATCTGTAAAAGTGAGGACTCATTAGGGTCACAGGTCTCTCACACAAGGGAGTAGGGAATTTTTGGTGCCATTTTTGGATTCTGCTTACCAAAGATAGAATAATTTAGTTTCTGTGTGTGTTAGGTGTTTTAAACTTCCAAATGCCATTGGAGTTTATAATAGAAACAAATATTTTAATATTGAATATTCTCTATTTTTTCCTTTTCCTAGGATTTCTTGTCCAAAATTCTTTCTTCAAATTTCTAATATAGTCAGATTCCTAACTGAGCTCAATCATCTCTACCCATCTTTTTGGGGGATTTCAATCTGTTTACATTTAAGTTTATTATCCTTCATTTAAATTTAAATTTTTTCATTAAAATTTTTTTTATTGTTATCTTTTACTAAATGTTTTACTTATGTCATTTTTATAATGGATATTAAATTCTTCATTTCCCTTTAGGTCAAAAATTAATTTTATTTTTAAACACATTTAAAAATGTTTATGTATTTTAATACACCTGTTGTATTTATATATATATGTATATATACATATATGTATGTATATATATACATATATACATATATATATTTGCAATAAATATTAGCAAGTAAGTGAACTTGAAATTCCACACAAAATCACACATCTATATCCACATGTGAAATCTAGTCTCTGGATTGAAAGATCTCTATAAAGCCTCTCTGAAGCACTCTCCAAAGTTGGTAAATTTCACTTTGGTTCCACTACTGGGTTCCTTATTTTGAAACCATGATTTTAGCAATAATGTGTTTGCTTAAAAACTCTGAAGACGGAGACAAATTATTATTCACCCCTGTATCTTTAACAGAGTGCCTAACCTATAATAGATTCCTAACAAATGTTTATCTCATTAATTGAAAGCACCGGTAGAAACAAGATGTTATGCCACAGGGTATCAATGTAGGTTTATCAATGGGAACAAATGTCCCATTCTGGTGGGGGGTGCTGATAATGAGGGAGGCGGTATATGTGTGGGGGCAGGGAGTCTATGGGAACTTTCTATACTCTCCTCTTAACTTTTGAACCTAATACTGCACTAAAGAAGCCTTTAAAAATAATAATAAAGTAAAAATGATAAAGTAATAAATTAATACAATAGCAAGAAATTTCAAATAAGTGCTATGAACCAAAGAAAGGGGATGAGGGTGGTAATGTGTCTTGAGGGCACTTCAGTTTGGGTAACCAAAACCAACTTTGATAAGAGGTGAACTTGAGTTGAGGTCTGGATAAAGAGGGGTCAAGCATGGGAAGGTCTGAGAGAAGAGTGGAAGAATCAACAAATTCAAGGCTTTGAATGGCAAGAGAGCTTACCGTAGTCAAGACAAGAAGAAAACTGGGAAAAGGGCAAAGGAAAAGAGTCATGGGATGGAATGAAAAATGAGTAGGGCAAAATGCACGTGACACAAGGTGATTTATGGAATGCTCTGGTCCTCTGTTGCATGTAGCACACAGTTTTTGTCAATTTATGTTAATCTGTGATTGACATAAGCATTTAAAGTTATACCATTAAGGGTGCCTGGATGGCTCAGTTGGTTAAGCATCTGACTTTGGCTCAGGTCATGATCTCACAGTTTGTGGGTTCAAGCCTCGCGCCAGGCTCTGTGCCGACAGCTCAGAGCCTGGACCCTGCTTCGGATTCTGTGTCTCCCTCTCTCTCTGGCCCTCCCCCACTCACTTGCTCTCTCTTTCTCTCTCTCTCAAAAATAAAAAAAATTAAAAAATTAAAGTTATATCATTACCTTTCCTTTTGTTAATGTCCTAAACATCTCTTATTTGTCTTAAAGAATTTTCATGTATCCTCAGATGTCCATTCATCTTTGCTGCTGCGGGTTTGCTATTGTTTTCCATTGTTTTGCATTGGGCTTAGAAGGAAAGAGTTGCCCCTGTGCTTACAGAGATGTCCTTCCTCAGTCACTGTTCTTGTGGCCTTACCTCCAGTTCTCTTGGCTTTCTTTTCATAGCTCTCAGCGAATAAATTCCACGTTACTTTTATTTTTGAATTCTTAAGGCTTTCCCTCTTATTGGCGTCTGATAAGATTTTTGTCCTTTAGGTTAAAAACTTGGCAAAAAGGTGATACCTTCCTTTTGGAATTGTTCTTGGGTGGATTTCTGGACCATCTCTTAGAGTATTGCAACTGTCTTTCAATTTGGAAAAATAGGTTTTAATTTTATTTCAGGTCCCTTCCATTTCATGTAATGTGTCTATTAGGAATCACTTTAATCAAGTAAATCATTGTGGGTTATTTAGAATCATTTTCTCAGTTTCCCTTGCATGATTACTACCACTTTTGCAAATACCTGTGATGTAGGGATGTGGTGCTTTAACTGTCTTTAGCATAACTAACAGGTTACTCCATTGTGTTATTTTTTCCTCATCATAGCTCTGAATTAAGTTTATGATAACATCTAAAAATTATTGTATTTACAATGTTTCTTGCTCTATGTGAAGGGCTCAATCAGCATTATCTCACTTAATTCATACGGTAATAGTCCTTTTGCCGTGTTGTGTTTTTTCCATTTAACAGGGGAAATGGAAACAGAGCAGAGGTCAAGGACTTGGCCAAGATCACAGAGCTAGAAAGTTATAAAACAAGTATCTCTCTACTGCTTCATGATGTGTGGATGTGTCCACGTGTGTGTATGTGTATTTAAAATACAGTATGTTCCTTACTTTGGCTATCATTACTACAATTTAAAAAATAGAGTGAATTTATTTGTATTTGTTCAGACTCTTGGTATTTGTACTTCTATCTTTATTTAGTCTACTTGCATCTGGACCACTTGCTTTTTAAATATTTATTTATTTATTTAGAAAAAAAATTACTTTGTTAACATACAGTGCAATATTCCTTTTAGGAGTAGAATTCAGTGATTCATCATTTACATACAACACCCAGTGCTCATCGCAACAAGTGCCCTCCTTAATGCCCATCACCCCTCTAGCCCATGTCCCGCCCACCTCCCTCCGCCAACCCTCTGTTTGTTCTTTATAATTAAGAGTCTCTTGTGGTTTGCTTCTTTCTTTTCTTCCCCCCACCACGTTTCCCCTTTTGCCATCTGTTTTGTTTCTTAAATTCCATATATGAGTAAAATCATATTGTATTTGTCTTTCTATGATTGCCTTATTTTATTTATCATAATACATTCTGGCTCCATCCATGTCGTCGCAAATGATGTTCTTTTTGATGAATGAGTAATATTCATACACACACACACACACACACAGGCAATATCTTCTTTACCCATCTATCTCCATAGTTGGGCTATTGTTGATAATGCTGCTATAAACGTTGACGTGCATGTGCCCTTTCAAATAAGCATTTTTGTATCCTTTGGGTGAATACCTAATAGTGATATTGATAGATTATTGATAGATTGTAGGGTCTATTTTTAGTTTTTTTAAGGAACCTCCATACTGTTCTCCAGAATGGCTGCACCCGTTGGCATCTCCACCAGCAGTGCAAGAGGGTTCCCCTTCCTCCACCTCCTCGCCAACACCTGTTGTTACTTGTGGGGTTAATTTTAGACATTCTGACAGGTGTGAGGTGGTATCTCATTATGGTTTTTATTTGTGTTTCCCTGATGATGACTGATGTTGAGCAATTTTTCATGTGTGTTGGCCATCTGGATGTCTTCTTTGGCAAAGTGCCTATTCATGTCTTCTGCTCATTTCTTAACCGGGTTGTTTTCTGGGTGTTGAATTTGATAAGTTCTTTACAGATTTTGGATACTAACCTTTTATCAGATATGCCATTTGCAAACATCTTCTCCCATTCTGTAGGCTGTCTTTTAGTTTTGTTCAGTGTTTCTTTCACTGTGCAGAAGCTTTTTATCTTGATGAAGTCCCAATAGTTTGTGTTTGCTTTTGTTTCCCTTGCCTTTGGCGACGTGTCTAGTAAGAAGTTGCTGCAGCCGAGGTCAAAGAGGTTGCTGCGTGTGTTCTCCTCTAGGATTTTGATGGTTTCCTATCTCACATTTAGGTCATTCATCCATTTTGAATATATATTTGTGTATGGCGTAAGAAAGTGGTCCAATTTCATTCTTCTGCTGGTTCCCTTCCAGTTTTCCCAACACCATTTGTTGAAGAGACTGTCTTTTCTCCATGGGATATTCTTTCCTGCTTTGTCAAAGATGAGTTGCCCATATAGTTGTGGGTTTGTTTCTGGGTTTTCTATTCTGTTCGATTGATCTATGTGTTTTTGTGCCAGTTTCATGCTGTCTTAATGACTATACCTCTGTAATGTAGCTTGAAATCCGGATTTATGATGCCTCCAGTTTTGTTTTTCTTTTTCAGGATTGCTTTGGCTATTCAGGGTCTTTTGTGGTTCCATACACATTTTAGGATTTGTTTGTTCTAGTTCTGTGAAAAATTCTGGTGGTATGTTGATGAGGATTGCATTAAATGTGCAGATCGCATTGGGTGATATAGACACTTTAACAGCGTTTGTTTTTCCAATCCATGAGCAAGCGTTTTAAATTTAGTTTTTCATTAAGTTTATCTTGGTTCTTATTTGCTTGTGTATTATGTTTCTTTCTCCCTCATTTTGACCTGTCTTATTTCTCTTGCTTCATTTTGCTTCCTAGATGCTAACTCCCATTCTGAATTATAACATTATTTGCATCAAGGCATTAACTGGTCTTGGAGTGAAAAATAAAAGTGGCAAAATGTCTTTGAATATATATTACAACAATAATTACAACAACAATGACAACAATAATATATATTGTTTTGAATATATATGGCCAGGTGTAGTATAACTCGGCTTCTGAAGAAAGAGCCTAAGATCGTATCAGAATCAGGCCGCTCACGCTAAATCCGTGTGACGTCTAATTTGTGACATAATAATATATAACTTACCATTCTTAGAGAGAAGCGAAGGGACGCACAAAATGCGATTGTGGACCACAGAATTATAGTCAAATATTTTCCGAGCTCAAAGATGCAATTCATCTAACCTATACATTCAAGTCCTACAGATGGGTTTTTCTTCAGGAAAAGGAAAGATGCTCAAAGTGATCAAATATCAGAGAGAGACATACATGCGATCTCTTGGTTATTAATTAGTCTTTTTTGTGTGACTCAGATAATATTCTATGCACGTATTCTTTGACTTTGCTTAAAGATGTGATACTTCACCTAACGTACACCTAACCAAGTTAATACCACTTTGTATCGGTTTGGGGTTTTCCTTTCGTAAAACATAAAAACACAGAATTTGCCTCACTTATGCACTTCCAAGAATTTTACACTTTTGTAGCATTTGGTATTTGTTGAAGCATCAATACAAATACCAACACAAATAGTTGATAATGTACAGATGGTATCGTGTATTTAAATAAGGTTAGCTAGGGGTGCCTGGGTGGCTCAGTCGGTTGAGCGCCGGACTTCGGCTCGGGTCATGATCTCACGGTTCATGAGTTCGAGCCCCGCGTCGGGCTCTGTGCTGACAGCTCGGAGCCTGGAGCCTGCTTCCGATTCTGTGTCCCCCTCTCTCTCCGCCCCACCCCTGCTTGTGCTCTGTCTCTCTCTGTCTTTCAAAAACGAATAAACACACAAAAAATTAAAAAAAAAATAAAAAAAAAATAAATAAATAAGGTTAGCTATTTTTTTTTTTTTGAGCCAAAGAATGACAGCAAGATGATAGCCTCGAATAAAGAAAGGATGACGGAATGAAATAATTGTAATGCAGCAACTCTGCTTTGTAACATGGTTGTGTGGTGAGTAAGAGTGCCTGTGTGCCTGTGTGTATGCATGTGTTATTTTAAATTCTGTCCCGAAAGGCAAGATATACTAGTTAGACTGGTTCCTAAGTACTATCATGTCATGGATTTGCTGTTTATGCAACATATAACTTTACCAAAATTGTCTTCAGTAGTCACTACACTACTAAGGTCATTAGCTGGGGGTTGAATTTTATCTTCCGTCGCAGGTTCTGCTAGGTAGATACAACTTTGTATTTTCCTACAATGTGTTTCTTCCCCCCTATTTTATTCATCTATAATCGAAGTCCCATAAACTACACCTAATTGAAGTTTTCAGTATCAGCACTTTTGACATAGGCACACACCCTTGAAGTCATCGTCACGATTAGGGTAGCACAAGTTTCCTCTCCATTTTGCTGTTCCCACCAACCTCAGGAAACGCTGACTCGCTTCCCAGCACTACAGAGTAGTCTGCGTGTTCTAGAATTTCAAACGAATGGAATCGTACAGCACGTAATCTTTCCTGACTGTCCCTTTTCACTTAATGTAATGATTTTGAGATGTATCCATGGTATTGCATATATTGACAGTTTCCTCCTTTTTGTCGCTGGGCGTTACCCTCTATGGAGAGGTCGTAATTTGGGGCTGTTTCCAGTGTCTGGTGTTTGGAAATAAAGCTGCTATACCCAGAAATGTAAAAGTCTTTGGACACGAAGACTTTTTGTTTGTTTGTCTGCTTATTGTTTGTTTCTCATGGGTCGGTGGCTAGGATTGGAATGGCTCTGTCACGTGGTAGACTTGCCCAAGCTTGACATTTTAGGAAACGACCACGTTGTTTTCCAAAGTGCTTGTCCCATTCTCTTATTAGCACTATCTGAGAGTTGCAGTTCCTCTACGTCCTTGCCAACACTTTGGATGGTCAATTTTCAAAATTTCAGGCAATCTAATGCATGTGTAGTGCTATTTCCTGGTGACCATAGCACCGCATCTCATATGTTTTTCCACATTTTACCTACAAATATTTGAGGGACAAAGGTTTCCCTTAATATTCAATATCTTTCAAGTGTGTCACTGCTCCCAGCATGCTTTTGTGTCATCAGGACATGCTCTGTGGCGAATGACTTATCGGTGGTGGAACTCAAAGGGCAGGACGCCACGATCAGCTACATGAGAGACGTTATTGGTAATATTTATTGAGGCAATTCTTTCACACTCAGTGGGAGAACAATCTGCTCTTGAGTTTCTTCTATGACTGAAGGAAGTTTGGAACATTTCTCAGCACACTGAGTAATTAAGAAAAAATAGAACTTGGAGGCACAGAAAAAAAAAAAGCCTACTTCCTTTAAGTCTGTGGTTCTCAGTGGGGAGAAAGGCTGATTTAGATGCCCAGGGAGGCAGTGCAGGGGACATAATCGGTCATCACCAATGGCATCTAGTGGGTATAGGCCAGGATGCTGCAATATATCCGAGCATGTGAGAGTTCCCCTCCTTCCCTCCCTCACATCAAGGAGCTATCTTAGCTCAAATTTTAACAGTGCTGCTGTTGAGAAACCCTATTCTAAGCATCCAATACTTAGATCCAAATCTGGCCCAGAAAGTATTCCTATCCCTCCACTGCCTCTAACACTTAAGTGACTAGACATGAGATGGCCTTATGATTTCTTTTGAATGAGATGGCATTTGTTCCTGAGAAAATCTTTGTCACTATTTTCATCTATGACCCCTTGGGGATCCTACGTTTAATTGGTCACCTATGAGGTGTGTATAGAGGACTAGATCTGGGTTAAGGGATGGACTCCATTTATCCCTCCATCACTTTCAAGATACATTTGATGTAAAATGACCAGATGGTTTGCATCCAGGCTCCCTCTGTCACATACTGGCCTCATGTTGTTGGAAAGCCTCTCAAATTTGCTGAGTTTCAAAGAGGAATTTAAAATAAAAAAAAGAGGGGCACCTGGGTGGCTCAGTCGGTTAAGCTTCCGACTTCAGCTCAGGTCATGATCTTGCGGTCCATGAGTTCGAGCCTTGCGTCGGGCTCTGTGCTGACCGCTCAGAGCCTGGAGCCTGTTTCGGATTCTGTGTCTCCCTCTCTCTCTGACCCTCCCCCATTCATGCTCTGCCTCTCTCTGTCTCAAAAATAAAAATAAACGTTAAAAAAATAAAATAAAGAATATTTAAATAATTTAAATATTGACAAATAATTTAAAACTGAGCTTTAAAGTGGGAATAACCTCATGCACTGTCGTGAGGACCAACTGAGATAAATCTCTCGTCATAGTGCTTTTATGATGTGATATTTGTGATTAGTACTCAACCATGTTCATGTGCAAACCCTGGGTGCCACTGGGCGTGAATCTTGCAAACTTTTTGGTTCTTCCCGTGGTTCTGAAGGATCACAGTTTGATTTAATAAACGCCACTCGTGAGGGGCTTCTGATGTCGAAAGTAAAAAGGGGTGGCATTCATTTGCTACATGTTAGAATAAAAGCTTAGGGCTTTCATAACTTGGGATGTTTTATTTATGTATTTCCAAGCTCATTAATGCAAGTCTGTGATGAAGTAACTCTTAGAAAAAAAAGCAAACAAACCTACAAACAATTGTAACGCTTGCTCACTCTGTGGACACTTCTAATTAATTTATTTTGTTGTGGAAAATGTTACTGCACTTGGGAGAAGTCAGTGCACCCCTGGGGAACCTCATAAACGTTCTGATTCCGGACTTGGCAGCTGGTGACGTTTCTTTTGTCGCCCTTTTTCTCCTAACCGGTCATTACCTGTCCTCGCCCTATAGTCAGCTAGTTCGAGGACTGGGATACCTCGAAGTAGTTGATTTAACTGGAAACTCAAAAATAATATTTGTGAAAATACTCATCACCCAGGGTCAAAAGAGCTAGAGAAATTCAGGGAGAAAACCAGCAGGATTTGGTACCGTGACTGCATTTTGAGCGTTTTGATGTCGATAGGCGATGCGTCACCAACAAACGCTTAAATGTTAATTTTTTAAGGTGCTATTGTCTGGGGACAGGGAAAAAAATTCCCTGCTACCTCCTAGGGTAGTGTAGTGGGGAGTGACACCCCCCATGACGGTGGAATATTCCCCGATGCAGGGGTTTGGTATGGATTCAGACACTGGAGATTTGAGAGGTTGGAAAGATCATTCTAATGCCATTAGGTCCCCACTGCCTCCTCAACTTATCTGATCCTTTTCAGAGTAAGGTCACCCCCCTTAGTGGTCCCCAACTGTTTAGACTGCAGCTGTGAAGACTTGGCATAGAAGGAAGTGAAAATTCTCCCAAATAAGCACAGAGGGCAGTGCGCTGAACATTCCCAAAGGTTTCTTTCTTCTGCCTTATACCCTCCTTTCTGGTTGCCTCTGATTATTTTGTTGTTCGTTTCTTCATCAGGACACCACGGAGCTTTAAGAAGGGAAAGAGAGACTTTCCTTTAGTATAGTTTGCCGAAATTACCACACTGGATAAGAAACATGCGGCATGTTTACTGCAGTTGAATTGGTATTTCTTTTATTTCAATTCAGTAAACAATTCACTTGTGAGCCTCACTGTGGGAAGGCGAGGAACTGGTTCTCATTAGTCTTTCACACATAGCTCGGTTTCAGTGTTGTAGGTAAGAGGTCTCAATCCCATAGGTAAACTCCGTGTGTGTGTGTGCAATGTGCTTGTGTGTGTGAGTGTGTAAAAATGAGGCGGGCACTCAGAGGCGGCCCTGCGAGTGGAAAGAATTCTGGATTTGGAGCCAGAAAATCTAGGCATACTCTAGGACTTGGTCTTACGGTTGAACTGTGCAGCCTTGAAAGTATCCGTGGACTTTCATTTCTTTGTCCAAGAAGTGGAAATACATTGAACTCGCATTTACTGATTGTTTCTGTGTATCGAGCGTGCAATGAGGTAACAGCAACGATGTTTTGCCACTGGCATCACTGAATGGTTAAAATGATAAAGGGGACGTGGTATGTTTGAGAGACTTGCAATCTCTAGGAAGTTTTCTAACGGACTTAATTATATGACAAGTTTGACTAGCGAGGCAATTATGTGCCACCTAATTGAAAGGCACAACCGCAAACAAAGATACACTCGAGGTGCGGTGGGAATGTGAAGGAGCTAACGAGGCAAGATTTTTCTGGATGAGTAGAAGCTGATCTAGATGTTGACGGATGGCTAGACCACACATAAGCAGGAAGCTGGGTAGAGAGAAGAACACGTGTCCCTCTGATTCTCTTTGGCAAGTCGGAGTCCTATTCTCTGGAAACCGAATCGTTTATTGATTCACCAGGGACTGCTTTGTGCTGCAACACGAGTGCTGATTGCATTATGGTTGAAGTTTTCATTTTATTTCGTAGGTTGGCTGCTCGTGTTTTCCTCAGTGATATCCTGGTCTGTGGGGTCAACGCTTCACTTGGTCATAAAGGGGGGGCTTGTGTCCCCTGGACACTTTCTGCCTTCGCTGTCAGCCCTTGACTGTTTCTGAGCCCCTTCCCTAGGCCCGTATCCATCCGAGCCACTTGTCTCCAGCAAGTTTGAAGGTCGTGAGGTGGATTTCCACATTCTTGTGAATAACTGAGCAGTAGGTACAGACTCAAAGCTGCAGCAGCTGTTTTGTGTTTTTGCCTTGCAGTCTGGTGTCTTAACTGGAACCTTTTATGTCAGGACATTATCCACTTGAAAAAGTTTCCATTGATGTCATGAATCAGAAACTCGATCGCTCTTTACAATATACAGACAGCCCTTTTGAGGTGCTTCTTCAGACAATAGGCTTTTTCCCCGGTGAGGAAAGTGGAACAGTGATCCTTTTACGCTTCTCATGAAATATTCACTCTTCGTATGGCTGTGAAAAATATAATTGGCAAGTTTTGTCTCCACTGTATTCACAGCATATAGTATTATTATATATCAAATGTGGTACTGAGGTATATCTTACAGGTTAGGTTTAAAATATGTGTGCTATGTGTATAAAATGGGTTATAACACACACACACACACACACACACACACACACACAATCTAAGAGGACGGAGGGACACCTGGGTGGCTCAGCCGGTTGAGCATCTGACTTTGGCTCAGGTCATGATCTCACAGCCTGTGAGTTCCAGCCCCACATCAGGCTCTGTGCTGACAGCTCGGAGCCTGGAGCCTGCTTCCGATTCTGTGTCTCGCCCTTTCTCTGCTCCTCTCCCACTTGCTCTCTGTCTTTCTCTCAAAAATAAGTAAACACTAAAAAAAAAAAATTAAAAAAAAAAAGAGGACAGAGAGTCTCCGAAAAAGTCCGTGCCTGGTGGTTTTAAGTTTAATGACTCCATGACTCATTTCCTGACCATTGGGAAAAGCCATTGGGTTGTTTGAATCAATGGCGCACCACTTTGTCCCACCTCAATTCTTTTCTTCCTCCTCCGCGTTTCCTGGCTATATGAAGTCCACATCTTTTTCTAATCCATATCAACATCTACAAGCACCTATCTGTATCTGCCCAGACCTCACCAATGGTCTGCTTCCTTGTCCTTTCTGCACTGGCCGGTTTTTAGGGATTCCTGAAGCAAAAGCAGATCCAGAAGAACCATGGATCATGCTCACACCACACAAAGGGCATCCCGTCCCTCTGTGACACAGAGACAATAGAATTGTCATCAGCACGAGGTGATGAACGCTGTTTTCACTAATTGGGTGAGCGGAGGACAAATAAGGGGGCCACTTGGCCTCATTCCTCAGTAATCCAGGCTTCAGGAAGCTTTCTTTTGGACTGAGGCTAGCTGCTGAACTCGGGGGAAATAAACACGTATCTCTCTTAGTTTTTAGCTTTGGTGATATTGCTTCTTGAAGTGACAATAAAACTCAAACATGAAAAATATGGTTGCTGCAATAAGAAATTTCATGAATACTTTAGCAGTAACTAAACAGAGCCAAAGAGACAATTAGTAACCATGAAGATAAACATGAAGAAATATTGGGATGAGCACTGGGCGTTGTATGTAAGCCAACTTGACAATAAATTATATTTGAAAAAAACATGAAGAAATGAACTCCGGTAGAGCAAGGAGATTGACAATATAAATTGAGACTAAGAGACATGGAACATATCATGGGAAGATGTAGCATTTCAAATTGGAGTTCTGGAAAAAGATAATAAAGAGAATGAGGAGAGGAAATATGTAGATAGGTAGTGACTGATATATTTTTGATGTTGATTATACACTTGAATCATCAGAGACTAGAAGCACACATGATTCCGAGCAAGAAAAATAAAAAAAGAAATCTATACCCCTATGCACATTGTAGCACCAAAGACAGAGAAGATCTTCAAATGATTCAGGTGGAAAAGAGAGGACCAATAGTTAGACTGATAGCAACCATGGATGCCGTGTTGAGATTTAGTTGTCAATCCTAAATTGTTCAGCCTGTGAAACTGTATTTCAAACACCAAAATCAAGACATACTTTTAGATAAACAAAAACTGAGAGTTTACCATCATAAGGCTCTACCCAAACTTCTAAAACCTATACTCCCATGCAAGAATAAAAATGAATCCAGAAGGCATGTTTGAGCTACAAGAAGAAAGATGCACAAAGAAATTAATAAACATATAGCTAAGCCTAATCACTGACAGCAAAAAAAAAAAAAAAAACAAAACAACAACAACAACAAAAAAAAAACAACTAACGATGTGTACTTTGTGGGGAAAAACAAGACAGAACTAAAATACTGAGTGACAATGGCTTCTAAGTCTGGGGGGATGGGTGACAAGAGTGAAAACATTCTATGGTTCCTGCCTTGTTTAGTTGGACAGTTAAGACAATGTGTTAAGACTTGTGACTTTGATATGGTATGCTAAAATTCCAAGGTCAGAACAGGTACGAATTCTGTTAGAGCAGTAGAGAAAATTTGAACTAAAAATTACTGTAAGATAGAGGGAAGAAAAAAGAAGGGACAAATAGAATGTACAGAAGAACAGAACATAAATGAATGAAAATATACCACACAGTAAATGTAAATGGACCAATTTCGTCAGCAACAGGATGGATTGTCAGACTGGATAAATATAAGACGTGGTTCTTGCTTTTTACAAGAAATACATCTAAACCATATGGAACTTGTACATGTTCACTGGGAGACAGCTGCAAAAATGTTCCCGGAAGCATTGTTTCTTCTAGAAACAAAGCAAAAAATAAAAAATAAAATAAAATAAAATAAAATAAAATAAATGAAATGAAATGAAATGAAACGAAACAAAATAAAAAACAAGAAAACTGCACACAACCCAGATGCCCTTCAATAGGAAAATGTATAAATTCATTTCAAATACAAATGAATTAGTTGGCACAAGGTAATGGAAAGAAACGACAACACAGATCAACGTGAACGAATCTTAAAAAACACGATGTTGGACATAAGGCATGTTTATAAACTTCAAACATACAAAACCAGAACATACTTAATGCCTGTGTAGTAAAGCCTCCCGAAACTATGGAATTCATATCTGGAAAATCTAGTGCAGTGATTTCTCTGTGTGGGTGGTGATAGATGAGTTTTCAGGGCCAGTTTTATGGACCCGTGACCAGTGTTGCTGTGCCGGTACCCACGTTTAGAAGGCCTTATGCTTGATCTCACCGTCTTGAAATTTTTGATAAATTTGGACAAGAGACCTTGCATTTTCAGTTTCTGTTGGGTTCCTCAAACCATGTAGCCAGTCCTAAGGGTAGCAATGTAAGGGGTTGCCCAGGAACGCTTGAGTTGTACTGGTCATGTTCTTTCTCAATCTGGGTGATGAGTACTCATCATTTGTTTTATATACTTTATGTATCGCGTTACACATATTTGCACATATGAAACATTTCATTTTACAAATTAATTTTAAATGTTACCTCCAGAGCCAACGGGTTTATAATACTCTCATCTGGAATACCTAGGCAAAAGAGTCACATAATCACTGCCTAGGTGGAATTGATATCTTATTTATATGGCTGCGATGTGGAAATTGGTCTGAGCTGTTGAGTAATTATACTTAAGCATATGCTTTCGACTCTATAAAACCCGGGTGAGTAATATCAGTTTGAGGGAAAAGAAGAGCCCTCTGTATTTCTTTACACAGTTGGATAACCAGCTGCTCTTGTTTTCATATTGCAAGTGCATTTCCTTTGCAAACTTGTTAGCTCCTGCATTATTTGGAGGCTCTGCCTTTTAAAAGCAGGCAGCACTTAAAAACTACAGGGCAGAACCTATCTGATTCGATTGCTGTCACCAGCAGCTGGTGCACCCAGCGTCCTCTGAGGAAGTGAGCTGCCCTCTAGCCACTGTGGATATTGTCAGACCCAGCACATCTGCTGTCGTCGGTGGCTCACTGCGCTTGGTGCCACTGTAGGGGCCAACGTGCCATTCATGTGCAGTTTGGCAGCGTCGGAACCCACACATAGAGACAGCTGGTGAAATAGTTTGCTAAGTGGTGCGCCCCCCTTTCATCTAGCCACCTGGATGATTCTGAGAGGCACAATGTGACCATCACTCTTTAATGCATTGGCCAAACTTCTTGGGAGTTTTCAAAAGCAATACAACATGCTCAGTGTTTCAGTACAGCTCCCAAAGCACTCTTGCTTGTTTCAGCTTAATTGTATCTCTTAAGTGCCTCTTGACTCTGACCTTCAATCCCCTCTCACCGTCTATCATTATGCTTCTGCTCTCTCAAGTGCAACGACGTGCAGGGACTCTGGTATTATGCATCCATTCCTTCAGTCACTCAATAACAGTTTATAGAATGTCTTAAACCTTAACTCTCACTCACAGATTTTCAAGTTTTGGTTTCCTTTGCCTCATCTTTCTTTCTTTCTTTCTTTCTTTCTTTCTTTCTTTCTTTCCTTTCTTTTCTAGCGGCTCTGATTTATGGGTTGAAGGGCCTATGCTTCCTGGGTTTATTCTTTTTTTTTGGGGGGGGGTAAGTTTATTTACTTATTCTGAGAGAGAGAAAGAGAGAGAGAGAGAGAAGCAGAAAGAGAGGGGGAACGAGAATCCCAAGCAGGCTCCACCGTCAGCTCGGAGCCTGACACAGCGCTCCATCCCATGATCATGAGATCATGACCTGAGCTAAAATCAAGAGTCAGGTGCTTAACTGACTGAGCTACACAGGCATTTATTCTTTATGGCAATGTTTTTCAAGCTCCGAACCACTCCCTTCTTTACACCAATCCATCCGTGATCTTTTCTGTTTTGTGGTGGATTCTGGAAGCTGCTGTGCTCCTTAGAGGTTCCTTGATGAATTCTCAGATGGCAGAAATTAAAACGAAATACAAAAAAAAAAATACAACCTTTGGAAACCATAATTTATATAAAAGCGAGCCTCACCTGTACCTGTTGCTCTCAAATACAGTGATCGACCTACAAGGTAACTTCAAAAGTAATGAATACTTTTAGCTGAAAATGTGAGCTGCATTGCCAAAATATTACCAAAATGTTACTTGGTTGCCCAGGTAACTAGAACCACTTTCTAGTTCTTACTCGTTGGTCAAATTTGGTGAGTCTAGATAATCTTAGTGGCAGAAGTCTTGCCACGAATTAAACCAACAATGAGTTGAGTACTTATTTTGTGCAAGGCGTTATGGGACATACAGGAGGTGCAAGATACAGTTGCCTCTTTTGAGGAACTTAAATCTCTTAGTAGAGATTTATGTATATAAAAGGATATTTATAACACGAGTGGCCGATGAATCATCCAGGTATTAAGTGCAGTAGGAAAGCAGAAAAAAAGAATGATGATTGGTGGCTGGGATCATCAGAGAAATATAGAGGCAAGGGCCATTTCTCCATACTAAATTAGACTCTTTAAAGTCAGGTAGGCTTATTATTTCTGCAGATAGTTCACTCTATACAGGGAAAACACTAGATTCCTCTATTCGTTACTTGTTCATTGCTTGAGACAGATTTATTTTGAATTATTGTTGGATGTCTTCCTCTTTTGTTTCTTTTAAATTGAGTGCACGTTTGCGGATTTAATTGCTTACTTGTTTCCTTGGAAGGTTAGGTCAATGAAATTTCTCCTAAGAATGGAGTCCTTATTTGGGGTTATGTGTTCTTTTTTACTGTTAATAATGAGTTTGATTCATTGTAAGCTAATTACACCTACGGGAGTTATTGAATGTCAGGGCATTGGTGGTGACAGGACCCCACGTCTTAGAAACAGATGGGCCAGAGTTTGTATCCAACTTCTGCTCACCCTAGTATTTATTCAATTTATTTAGTCTCTTAGCCTCAGTTTCTTTATCTGATGAATGAGGGAACATCTCATTGAATATTTATTTTATAGGATCACAGAGGATGATATATACGATACTTCTGTTTGATTCGTATAGGGTGTCCTATATACACTAGCAACTGTCGTTATTATTTTCCTTTTCTAGTTATCCCAATTCATTTCATATATGCGAGGGGGCTTCTGCTGAACACACAAAAGAAGTCTGTAATTTTAGGAAATATTTTGAGTTCGCTGGATTAAACTAAAGCCTTTTTAAAGTTAATGCTTTCAACAATTGTACTGGCTAGAGAACGCCCTTTTTTTTTTTTTTTTCATGTTGTTTAGATCTTAAGGGTACTTCGTGGGTGGTCTGCCAATTGAGTTTCTTCTTGATTTTTTTTTTTCTTTTTAAGCAGAGTATCTATATGCCTAAAATGGGTATTTTGCCAATTTTCACATGCCTTGTTTTCTCTTCTCAAATCAACATGTCTCTGTATTTATACAATTCAGAGTTCAAACAACATTCATTACACTGCTGTCACTGTACATAAAGACAATCCAAACTTGTTATGCCCGAATAGAAAACACGATCCAACTAAGTGAGCAGATGTGTTATAGGAGCAAAGCCTCACCATGTTGTTCCTATTTATTCTCTGCCTGGTTTGGAGGGCGTGCCTGGTGCCGTGAGGTGGTGGTTAAAGGGTCTTGCCAATTGAGCTCATTTAATGAAACGTTTTATGCACATTTTGTTTCTCTGTTCTGTTGCACTGCCCTTGGGTGACAGAATGGTTTTTAGGAAGTTTGGCGAAACTTGTCCAGCCTTTGAAAGGACTTTAGAAAATGTTTTATAGTTACACAAATGAATTGTGTTTATTTCAGAAAACAAGACATGCTTTCCTAATTTTGCAGCTAAGACCGTGAGCTTTCAAAATGCAGGATGTTCCTGCGCGATCCCCTCCAGGTTTCAAAATTTACACCACGTTTTCCTCATGGTATTATACTTATCTTCTGTGTCTTTTTTTTACACCGTTCCCTTATCACAGAATGAGAAAATACAAGCACTTGTCTGTGGAAAGGAGTCCCAGAATCCCTTGTCAGACAGAAGTCTTCATGAAAATGAAATTCAAATAATATGAGCCTTCTCCTTAGGCTCTTTCTGTGGTTAGTATTACTTCTCGGGATCAGGGGAAGGCAGGGGAGACTGTCCATCAGCACTAAGCCTAAGGAGTTCATGCTGCGGTCCTGCCCCAGTTCTCAAGTGTTGCTTGCTGATATTTCCAGGATGTGCGCTAGGATTTTGAAGGAAGACGCCAGTTGTTCCGGTGTTTGTTAATACTTCATAATAAAATTGAAAAGAATACCTGGTAATGATTGGCATTTGAGAAAGGAATGATTTCCAAATTCTGCATCCCTCCAGCCAGGTTCTGTTTGGAAAAACAGTCCCTTCCCCTCTGATTATTTGTTACAATATTGTTAGGAATTACTGTCCTGAGTCCCCCTCTTTTTCCGTCTTTCTGATTTTCCATTGGCCTGGGGTATGTTTCTGAACTCCTGACCAAAGACTGTTTACGCTCATCAATATTTATTTGATGGGCACTACCCCCATGACAGGGGCTCCGGGAAGTGCAAAGAGCTTACACACGGAGTGAACAGCCTGCATTCACCCTCTGATTCTCTATTCACTCCCTGTGGCGATAGAGAAGGATGTCAGCCTCTTCTGATTTGTGATTCTTTACCTGAGCACACGGGGATACCTGCCATTTAGCGCCTTCCTCCAAGGCCTGTGTTTTAGGACACCAGCATAGTTATCAGCTGCCTCCTCCCTATGTAATGGGTCTTGCTTAACTTAAAAACAAACAAACAAAAAAATATGACAATGAACGTTCTAAGACGCAATGAGACAGACAACAGTCAAAGGATTGGGGGTGTTTGTTTCAAAGTGCCTGTGAAATACAGTATTACTTACTCTGCCCTCAGTCCCTTGGCAAAATGTGATTCTTCCTGTCTTGGGCAGGGAAAGACACCTACAAGGGCCCACTGGGTGGCCATGGTGGCCCCCGGGGAGTTTGTCTGCAGCACACAGGCACGTTCTATGGTGAAGTCCAGGATTTAGAAGATTTGCTCTTCCTGGGAATGAAGCCCAGAGTGCGAACCCTTGGTGACATCTAACTAACTTCAGGATCAGAGCTGACATCCAAACACAGCTAGCTCTCCTGATGCAGAAAACTGCAGGGCAAAGGTTGGCTTTTCCTTTTAATTCCTTAATTGACCCATGACAAAGGAGGCAAGTAAAATTTCACAATTTCTGGACAAGGAGGCTAAAGCCAGAGACACTGCAGGGATGCACGTTTTTCTCGAACCTTGCCGCAAGTGATTAGTTTGGTCATGGGACATAGGTATCTTGCTTCGCTTTGCTTAAGGGTTCTCCCTTGTATTAGCCCTGCATGTTTTGCATGAGGATATAAAAGGGTGTGGTTAGTGTTAAATGAGATTAACAACATTTAGCATGGTGTCTGGTCCTGAGTAGACTTAATAAATGTAAATAAAGACCCCTAGCCTCACTACCTCTTCCCACCACAACAGAGCTGCTGTTTAAATACCACTAGTAGTGGGTTCTCAAGCTTTCTATCTGCTGTTTTTCCCTGTTGTCTTTATGGAATCCTTCTTTTTTCACTTTGCTACTTCCCATATGGCTGATTATGCCACCGCGGCCACTGAATAAATATTCTGTGTATAACACCTGCTCCAAACCACCTTGTCTGGGCTGTGGTGGAGAGGGAAGCTTTAAACCCATTGAGTGTTCTTTATTTTTATTCTGTTTTTTAAACCCATTTGGTTTTAGACAAGGGACAAAAATTAGTTTAAGAATGATGTGTACTACTCTCCCCTGTTTCTAAGACTCTGTTACCGTTTAATTCCTTCTCTCTACCTCCCTCCCTGACGGTGCCTGGTTAAAGCCTTCCTGTTTAATCATGTCGTGTTTACTTCTACGTGAGCTTATATGAATTATGTAGGTCACCAGTGTCGTCACTCTGCAGGATGAAGAGATATTTGGTTTGGGAAAGGATCCCCAAGACAGCCTCATTCCTGGGTCTCCCCACCACCCATCCCCAAGCAAATGCCGGTGTGTAATGAGACTTTTTTTGGACACCAGCGTTTCCCCTTAAAAGTGATTAAAGGCTACAGGCCTTCACCGCAGAGCTGGTTGATATAACATGATGTAGCAGAGCATTTTGAGTTTATACAATGTTATGTTTGAAATGAAAGGAGAAGATTGACTCTTAGTTCTTATTTGAGCTCTGGGTGTGTGTGCACGAGAGCGCGCATGTGTGCACACGCCTGGTCAGTCCAGTTCCCGAAAGCCTGGTCACCCTCGATGTGGATCAGGACCACACTTACCTATCTCAGAGAGGCCTGTGCGGCCACAATCGTACTTGTCAAGACCCAGCATGCATCCTCTGGCTGTTCAAGGTAGAACCCATCTCCTTCAGATCTGCAGGCACCCCAGGGAGGCCAAACCAGGAGGTGACCTCACGTGTTGGCTGTTTTTCCCATGGATTACTAGTCTGTGTGAAGACCAATTTACTCAGAGCAACAAACAAACGAAACTTGTTTGCAGCCCCACCCTGACAACTAGAAAGACAGCCCCTAATCGGACAGCTCGCACCCAAAATACATACAGTATTTTGAGACACAGATGATCAGTTAAAAGAATAGGCATGCATTTGCAGAATTTTCTGGATCGGATTGAACAGAATTTCTATATACCAAAACAAGTGGAAAGGCTGCCCTAAGTTAGCAAATCCAGTAGTCTTGATGAACATATCAATCCTCGTAACTGCAGAATATAAACTGATTCTTTGGGGGAAGAAGAAAGAAGATAGCAATTCTATTTCTTTTCTTGAAAACCTACTTGGTCATGTATCTAATCGCTTGACAACAGTACGCATGCAAGGTCAAATGTTTTAAGAAGGTGGATATCTGCTGGATGCCCTGAAAGAATCAGTGCATTTATAAAGGAAATAAGGCCAAAATTGATCTCATACTTTGGGCCAAGGGAGTGGGGATAGAGAAACATACCGGTTGAAACCAACTCAAGAAGGTACAGAGCCTGAAGGCTAACCATTTCATGAAGATTGTGTGGAAGATTTAGCACTGGAATATTTATTTTCTATTCCATACAACTTTTATGTTCCAGGTATGGTGTAAGCCTAGGTCTAGAAAAGACATCTACCTTCACTCAAATGGTTTACATCCTTGAAGGGGAGGAAAACAAACGAAGGATATGGAGCCATGCGGTGTTAAGACAATGGAAGGAAGATAGCTTGGGAAGAAGTAAGCATTAAGAGAGGGAAGAAAAGGATTCATAGACAATACAAAGGGAAATCTAATGGGATGTAGCCTTCAGGAAACCAGCCAAAAGGTTTGTATATAAAAACTCTACTTATTAGACACTAATCTTAAGCAAATAAGGTAGAAGGGGCTCTGAGTGTTTCTGAGTCATGTCCTAGTAATATTCACTGGGAATACCATAAAATGGGATTCAGATATCAGCCAACAATATTGGAGGATAATCGGGGGAATTTGATAATCTGGGAAATTTGATCATGAGTATTTAGATTTCAGAGACTGAGATTGGCCAAAAGATAAGATTTCATATGAGAAACTCCCTGGAGATTATTCAGAATAATGATTCTCAGCCCCAGTTGTATATTTTAGAGTCACCTGGGGAGATTTTATGAGACTATTTTCATAATGGAAACTTCTAGAGATTCAAGAGAGGGGCATAAGCATATTATAAGTGACTCCAGTGTGCAATCAGATAAAATCACTGATCTAGAGTAGTTGGTCAGAAGTATAAAAAGGGGAGCAAGGAAGATCCCCCAACATACAGTCTAGGTCAGTATTTTTCAAATTCAAGCATACGTCAACATAATTTGGATATTATAATGCAGGGTTGCTCTCCCTACCTTCAGAATTTCTGATTTATTAGATCTGGGGCGTAAGTTCTGAGAATTTGAATTCCTCACTCGTTTCCAGGTGATATTGATGTTCTTGGTCCAAGGACCACATTTTATTTTATTTTATTTTATTTTTAAAAATTTTTTTTTAAGTTTTATTTATTTATTTTTGAGAGAGAGACAGAGAGAGTGAGTGGGGGAGGGGCAGAGAGAGGGAGAGAGAGAGAATCCCAAGCAGGCTCTGTGCTGTCAGCACGGAGCCCGACGCGGGGCTTGAACTCACACACTGTGAGATCATGACCTGAGCCGAAACCAAGAGTCGGACTCTTAACCGACTGAGCCCCCCAGGCGCCCCAGCAAGGACCACATTTTAAGTACCACTAGACTAGGTACACCATAGAAGAGGAAGGTGGATTTACAATTGGGGGTAGTACAGGCGTAATTGGCTCACTAGTTAGACCTTAGGTTCCAATGATGTTGTGACAGCTTGGGGAATAGCCGTTGTGGTCAGTGCTATGATCTAGAATCTTGCTAGTCAAACTGGAGTCCTCAGGCAAACAACACAGAGTCACCTGAATGCTTGTTAGAAATGTAGACTCTAAGGGGTGCCCGGGTGGCTCAGTTGGTTAAACGTCTAACTCTTGATTTCAGCTCAGGCCATGATCTCACGGTTCATGGGTTCGAGGCCCATGTCAGGCTCTGCACTGATGGCACGAAGCCTGTTTGCACTATTCTCTCTACCCCTTTCTCTGTCTCTCCCATGCTCACACTCTCTGTCTCTCTTTCTACAAATAAATACATAAAATAAACTTAAAAAAAAAAAAACAACGTAGAATCTCAGGCCTCACTCTAGAGCCAAAACTTTTATTGCAATAAGATCTTCAGATTATTTACATGCATTCTAAAGTTGGAGAATCATCCTCATGGTTCTTAGTCTTGGTTTCGTATTCCAGATTTCCATGGTGTCTCACATCATAGTAATAAAATCAGATTCTCTAGGAGTGGAGCCCATTGTTAGTACTAGTATTTTCAGTACTAGTTATTTTCAGTAATTTTAAATATTAGTACTAGTCCTCGTATTTTTGAAGAGCTCCCTGGATGAATCCAGTATGCAGAAGACTCTGATAACCACTGATCTAGAATTTAACTTGCAACAGTATACTCAGGCTTATTACTTTTCTTGGCTTGGGTTGCCATGACTCAGGAAATAGGAAGGCATTGGAGCTGCACATCGTGGACATCAGGACACCCATAGTGGACATTAGTATATCCAGTTGGGAGGTGAAGGGACGGCAGAAGAAGGGAAGATGATGCAGGGCATGACAGAACCATATCATCCCACTTCCTTCACTCAAACATGCGCATTGCCAAGCTGAACATGCAGAACCAGTCAGCTGGCATTCCGCTGGGTTTTCCTAGGCCTCTTCCGTGATACAGTCTCCTTATCTCACCAAGGTTAAATTGACCCCTTACTTGTACCCTCATGTATATAGATATAGATGTTTCCAGTACACAAATCTATCGTAGAACCTCCTGACGTCAAGTTTTGTTTCATTTAGTTTTGTGGTTTTCTTCACTCAGCAGATCATAAGCCTTTTAAGCGCAGGAAAACATCTTGTTTGTGTCACTCACACCTGGAACTGAAATCTACACATAAAAATATCCATACATACAGATGCACTCAGAGATAAAGCAAATATGGCAAAATATTAACAGTTGCTTAGTCTGGGCAAATGGAATCAGGTAGTTTATTGTAATATGGCTTCCCCTGCTCTCTAGATTTGAATATTTAAAATGTAAACACTATGAAAAAAGACATCTGAAATAGGCTTTGAGTTATTTTTTTTTAAGTTTATTTATTTATTTTGAGAGAGACCTCACATGGGAGCATTGTGGGCGGGGGGCAGAGGGAGAGGAAGAGAGAGAATCCCAAGCAGGCTCCGAGCTGTCAGCAGAGAGCCCAACATGGGGGGCTCCATCCCATGAACCGAACAGTGAGATCATGACCTGCGTGGAAATCAAGAGCTGGAGGCTTAACCAACTGAGCCACACAGGCTCCCTGAATTATTTATTTCAATTGACGGTTGTTGCTTTGAATAAGTGTTAAAATAATAAAATTCACATTGCTATCGTTTGTATACATTTTGTAGAATATAATTTACTTCCCTTAGATATACTTTGATTTCTGAAGACACTTAGGATGGGTTTATACCAACCAAGATTATTTGAAACCTAAAGACATAACTGTACCTTACCGGTTAAAAGCTATTTTCTTACGAGAGAAATGTTGGTTTGGCAGAATTATTCAGATTGCCTATTTATGCTTATTTACTTATCTGAATCTGAATTTCCACATTAATTTCACTCAAAAAAGAAGGCCATATATAATCTTGGAAATTCATTTTGGTTTTCTTAATTTTTCATTTGATTATTTATAATTCTTTAAAATGGCAATTTAGATGATAATTGATGTTATTAATTTATCTTTCTGTCGTATGAGGCCTATTCATCACCAGCCTGATAATAGTTGATGCAGAATTTCTCCTTTTTAGCCTAGAGAATGGCTGCTAAAATCAAAGCATTTCTGTTGATATTTTTGTTCTTTTTGAGCATTTAGAATATTTGCAGGGAGAATCTTTGTATGTGTCTCTGGAATCTCAACTGGGGACTTTCTAAGTACATTAAGGTAAGGAATTTTGTAGTTGTTATTTGATTTCTATGTAATTAGAAAAGTGAGCTCCCCCTCATCCTAAAAATAGGTGACTAATCAGTGCATTTTGAACTGGCCATTTAGTTTTTTTGGGACAGGCTGTTTTCAAGAATTCAGGCTTAAAATACAATGCCATAAATACTGTTAAGCCCCACCCTGACAGGACTGATGAAAATCCTTGAGTCGTGAAGTTGTAACCCCACTGAGTCAGTAACATCCTTTTGGAAAAGAGAGGTAGGTAAGTAGCAGAGGTCTCGTAGAAATATGTGCCCAATGTCTAGTTTTCATTACAAATAGAAGTTAAGGGGACTTCTGGGTGCCTCAGTTGGGGAAGCTTCTGACTTTTGATGTTGGCTGAGGTCATGATCACGGTTCGTGAGATCAAGGCCCACATCAGGCTCTGTGCTTACAGCACTAATTCTCTCTCTCTCTCTCTCTCTGCCCCTCTCCTGCTCACTCTCTATCTCTCAAAATAAATAAATAAACGTTTTTTTTTTAAAAAACAGAAGTGAGGATTTTACTCCATGTTGCTTGTTATTTTTTTCTTTCCAGCTGATTCCTAACCAATGAAGCCCTATTGTCTCTCAAAAAGCACCTGGATAATCAAAAGAAGCTTCCTTCAAGTAGCTTATTTTAATAGTTTTGTTCTCCCTTACTATCTAAAAAGCTTTTCCTTAATTTTTTATTTTCTTTTTATACATTCCTGTTATTTCTTGTTTTCTCTCTCATGGAGGATAGCCAGCCAACTTCGTTCTCATATTAACTTCCGTTGACTTAAAAATGGTTCCTTCCTTCAGTATTTATTGAGACCTTGTAATATGCCAGGTACTGTTCTTGATACATTAGGGAGACATCAAAGATGCCTGCTTTCATGGTGCGTGAGTACCTATGAGGGGGAAGACAGATGACAGGCATGGATAATCATGGTTAAAAGTAAATTATCTGGCATGGTCGGAGGAAATAAGTGCTGTAGGGGACACAAAAGCAACATAAATGGAATTACTAATGTAAGTGTGTGTGTGTGTGTGTGTGTGTGTGTGTGTTGAAGAACACCTTACAATTTTTAAATAGGTTGGTTAGGGTGGGTCTCATTGAGGTGGTGACATTTGAGCAACAGCCTTGTGGCAGAAGTGGGACATTCCTGGCGTGTTCCAGGAACATGACCGGCCAATGTGACACGGGAGCAGGAGAGATAGATGGTCTTTTATCTGGAGTCAAATGTGCTGCCATTGGATAGCTTAACAGGACAACAGTGGCTGCTTGTTCAAGAATGGCCTGGAGAGGGGTCAAGAGAGAAGCAGGGAGACCGTTTAGTTTTATTACTCCCGGGGGGAGACGGCAGTGGGTTGGACCGGAGTATCGACAGTGGAAGTGGTGAGAAGTTTTGGGATGTTGATGTATTTTGAAGATAGAGCCAACAAAGATTTTCTGATGGACAGAGTGGGAGGCGTAAGTGCAAGAGAGGAATCGAGAAAAATTCTAGTGTAATTAAAAAAAAATTTTTTTTTGGCTTTTCTTCTGGGCGCCTGCAATTACCCCAGCAAATTCTTCCTACACCTGTAGAAAAATGTTTCCACGTCTTTCATATTTCCTATGGCTTTTTCCTGAAAATCTTCATATTTTTCTTCTTTTTTTTTCTTACATTCTATTAAAATGTTCACAGTAAGTGTAGGGACACAAATCTGATAAAGGTCTTACCCAAGGGTAATCCGTGGGAAACTGCTTTCCATGTTTGAAAGTTTGGAAAGAGATAAGCACCGTGTTCTCTGATAGGTAACTGAGCAGAAGAAAAGGGGGAGACTTTGTTGAAAACTGGAGATTTCATGGACATGGTTCTGTATCACTGAACATCATCAGAAACTATCTCAGGCAACATTGTCACAGCCTTGATAAATACTTGGGTTGGCACCTTCCTTTGAAGACAGTCCAGGGTATCCCTTCCATTCTCATCTATGCTGTTGACTAATTGTACTAAAATCATGACTCTCTTGGGTCGTTTCCCATCTAATTGACGTCACTTCTAAATGTATCCAATCCCATCTGTGAGAAACTATGGGAGATTTCCAATATTCTACATCTGGTAGTAACTCTAACATCAAAGTTTAGTAACTTTGTAGTTACTAACTACAACTCTAGTAACTCTAACATCGAAGCTTTAATACTTACCCTCAAGAGTACAATCGTCTTGGGGTGCCTGGGTGGCTTAGTGGGTTAAGCGTCAGACTCTTGATTTTGGCTCAGGTCATGATCGCGCGGTTCATGAGTTCGAGCCCCACATTGGGCTCCCTGCTGATGTCACTGAACCTGCTTGGGATTCTCTCTCTCCTTCTCTCTGCCTTTCCTCTGCTTGTGTGTGCGCACAAGCCCTCTGTTACTCTCTCTCAAAATAAATAAGTAAACCTAAAAGAAGAAAAGAGTACAATTGTCTTGCTAAACACTTGTTTTGGAATGAATGATAAATTAGGGAATTGAATGTGAGTAAGTCAGGGGATGATTTGAATACAGAGTGAATTTTGAGTTTGCTCATGCACATTTCTTCTGCAACGAAGTCACATAGAAATACACAGAACACACAGGTGCACCCACCTCAAATATCTTCCAGCTAGCATTATCCTTGAAAGTTAGTTATCTTTTCCTATTCTTTCACATTTGTAACATTCTTCTACATTAAAGCAAAAGAAAAGCCCACCTCATTCAACATCCCAGAAAAATCTAAACGTTCTGGTTCAAATTGCCAAGCAGTGCACACAACAGGAAAACACGATTTGTATTCAAAGACCTTAAGCAGAAATTGTCTAATTCTGCAGAAGTGATCCCTTTGGGTGCCAGTGGTGCCTTGGTATAGTGGTTTTAAATGTCATTACAATTTCCAAAGCCCTCAGCAGTTAGGCAAAGTTGTGAGTGCAGATGACAAAGCCACCCAAGAATTTCCAGCAGTGATATAGAAGTTGATTGAGGAAGGAGCCTACACATTGGATCCGATTTTCAATTTTGATGAACAGGTTTCTGTTATAATTGCATGTCTTGAAGGACCAACATCTCAAATTCAGGAAAACATGTCTCAGGGTTTCAGGCTGCTGAACTGAATTGTGATGTTCATGCTGACGCTCAATGGAGAACGAGGACCCACATGTACCCACATCTGCTGTTACAGCTTCCTGCCTATTTTCAAATCACTTTTTTTTCCCCTTTGCTTTGCAATAACTCACAAGCTGCGACTCTTCCCAGCCCATTTCCACAGCAAAATTCCAGTCTTTTTCAAGGTAACATGCCACATCATTTGTACGTATTTATGTGTTTCTTAACCAGTGAACAGGTATGAAGCTCTGCCACTGTTTTTATTATGTTCCTATCTTTTTTCCCCCCTCTGAGTCCCTGATGACATTTTTGAGTGTTGCATTCCTAATCCCACTTTCCCCATAAGTCATGTTTTGTTTTGGTTTTCTCACAATTTAGCATAGTGTGATGATTTTTAGGAACACATATATGGCATTATTGCAGAGCTGACAGTGTGGGGTAATAGTATATATATATATATATATATATATTTATATTTTTTTTTTTTTTTTTGTCTTGAAACACATGACTGTTTTAGCTGTTAAGATCTGAACTCTCAAATTGTTTTGTATGCCCAGTAGAGTAGACTCTAACTTCTGGGTCAGGTGCAGAATTATAACATGCTATGAGATTTTTATAATTATTTCAGTATATCATTTAATGGGGGAATGGAGTCTCAGAGAAGTCAAATGAATTTTCTAGGGTCACACAGCAAGCCAATGGTGGCAGGTCGAGAATCAGAGGCTGTGTCTCTTGACTCTTAGCCCAACACTCTTTCTCATTCAGATTGGTTTACAACTGGCTCTCATATGCTAGTCCTTGAACTTGCAGCACTAATATCATCTTCAAACTTGTTAGTAATGTCAATTCCATGGGCTGGCCCAATGGCTCTCTGGGCGATTTGGATGCATACTAACATTTGAAAACCACTGGCTTAGAATAAACAGCCAATATCTGTGACGCAGGAGACACCAACACAATAGAAAGTGGGTGTAAAATATGAAGCACAGTTGGAGAAGGTTACATTGTTACATTATTCTTATGATTTTCATTGATTCAAAAAAGTATTTAAGATATATATACAATATATATACATATATACAATTATATATACAATATATGCAGTATACAATATATACAATTCTAAGATCTTGGTTGTATCCATTGATATAAGTAGATAATACAGCACAAAACAAAAATATCCCTTTAGATATATTCAGACAATAATATCCCTTTAGATAGTATTCAGAGGATAGAAAAATGCTACTTTTCCCTCACCATGATTGTTAACAGCAAGCCACCAAAAAACTACACATATGTGTGAAAAATCTATATACGTGAAAATCTATTTGTGTGTGTATAGTTATAATCTTGGGAATAACAAAATAGCAACCAAAGAAACAGTTTAATCAAACTGAATATTTTATAGTTGGAGAACTAGAAAGAGACAGTTTAAATAGCTGTGAACTGCCTTTCCTGTTTTCCCAGTTGGCTGCTGGAATACAAAGTTATGTGAGCCAGGAAGATCTGGAAACTTCCTTAAGTTCCTTACAATCCATGGAATTCTCAGCGGCTAATTTTAGCAAATATATACAGTGTTTGGGGCCAGTTCAGAACTTTTACTGGGGAACTTAGAAACATGCATATTAGTCAAAATTCACTCGGGAATCAATGTAAGAGGTTTTAGATCTCCGTCAGTTATATAGAAGGATGACAATACGTTTTGCAGTCCTAACAAGCTTTTCTTTTTTTTTTTTTTTTTTCTTACCCATCTCATTTGGAGCAACGATAGGCTTTGATGCCAAAGACCAGAAGTGATGGGAGAGCCACTCAGCTAACAGTTTAGTCTAGGCAGTTGGCTCTCTGCTTACTGGGTGGCTTTGGACATGTTACCTAACCTCTTGGAGCTCCAATTTCTTCATCTGTAAAATGGGGCTATAATATAGCCCTGCTCATGGGTTGTGGTAAGGATGAAATGATATCATATATGCAAAGCCTCAGTCCCTAGTCGTTCACCATGATGTTGATACATACCCTTCCAATGAGTTTCCTTTTTTTTTCTTTCCGTGCCTCGGTCAAATTTTAGGCTTTGGTCAATTTCTCAGTATTCTCTTGGTGATGAACTGTGCCAATTTTATCTCATCAGTTATGCTTTTCTATTTGATATTCCTGTCTTTTGTGTACCAGTCATTTCCTTATCTTAGTCTGTAATTGCCTTAGGGACAGGGATCCTTGTCACCCACTGCACTTAAAACTGTGTCTTTCATATGGTAGGTGCTCAATAAACATGTGTTGAATGATTGAGAGACTAGACAAGTCAGTGTGGACCTTGGAAATAAATACAGCATATCCCAGCAATTAACTTGCTGGCTGAGAACATTTGTGCTTAGAGCAACAGTTCAGGTAGGGGGCACACTGAATAAGTCATAATGTTTGTTTCTTTTGGTAACAAAAATATCCGTTCATGACGTTAACTTCCCTTTACTTGTGAATCAACCTATGTTTTGTTCCCAGACACCTGACAAAGAAATGTAAACCCACACTGATGTGTGTATTGATATGTATAGGCAGTGTCAAGTTGAATGTGAAGTAAAATGAAGGATAGAAATGTGACCATATAAACAAATAGCCCCTGTTGTTTCTTGCGAACCCATATGTGACACTAATCCAGAAATGCATGCCACGGGCACTTGAAATATGCTTTGAATTACTGGCTGTGATGTTTCTGAAACCGTGCATATGGCATGATTTATACCCCAATGTTCTCAATCAGATTCTAGGGATCGATTAATCACGCTATCAATAACAAAGTAACAGGTGTGTTTTCTAAAGTCCTGTGCTTGCTAAAGGCAGTTATTTCCCCCCTATTGGTGCTACCTCATAAACGCAGTTTGGAAGTGCCCCTCTGTCCGGTGCTAGGAAAATTGTAAGTTGCATTCTTGCTTGGATAAAGCAGGGAACGGGATTCTATTCAGTGACCCTAACACTATGCTTCAGTCACAAACCAGACCGTCAGCGTAACACTCCGTAGCTTGCGTTAGACGAAGTTCATTTTAAGGATCAAAATGGCAAAGCTGAGCGCTGGTGAGAGCAGCTGATTGCCCCCGAAGAGGCACTTGACGGGACCTTTGCTGCTCTGGGTAGAACAGATTTTAATGCTCTGTTTACATTAGCTGGTGAATTAGACAGCCATTGATTAAGATCATTCTACGAGTTTTCAGTTCAGGCTGTATGTTTTTTCCATATTTCTCTTGAGTTTTTATTAAAAGGCTAGTAAAAGACCAATAAAGCCATGTAGGATGAGGGGCTTGTGTAGCCCAGTCGGTTAAATCGGTTAAGTTGGTTTCAGCTCAGGTCATGATCTCATGGTGTGTGAGTTCAAGCCCCATGTCCGCATGGAGGCTGTCAGCGCAGAGCCTGCTTGAGATTTTCTCTTTTTCTCTCTGCCTCTCCCGTGCTCACACTCTCTCTGTCTCTCAAAATAAACAAAGTTAAAACAAACAAACAAAACACGTAGGATGAGAGGGAAGGTGTCCACTGCTAAAAGCTGACCACAAATGTTTGGAAAATAAAAAATAGTTGAACTAAGACTGGTCGATGAAGGAGGATAACTAAAGCGATAGCTCGGGAGGCATGGGCAGGGGAAAGGGCGCCCGGAGACCCAGCACAACCCTGGAGAGCTGACCAGTAGAACAGGGTGGTGCAGATACAAGGCTTATTTCAAAGTTGAGAACAAAACCAGACGTCCCTCCCACCGCGGCCACCACACACACGACATCATTCTTACAGATAAAGGAGAAGGGAGGTTTTCAGGCACAGATGGCTTTAAAGTAATTCATTTCCAGATCCTCCTCTTCTATGTGTACTGTTTTTCTAAGGCTGATCTGTCTTAGAACCCACTGGGTGTCCTTTCCATCTCTGCGTTCACAGCCGCTTCTCAGAAGCCAGGTCTCCCTCTCCCGTCCCCATCCTTACCGTAGCCACTTGTCCTGGTGCTAAATATCATCAGGAAGACCAGCAGCAGCAACAATTCTGAGGGCCACGCATAGGTTATTAAAGTAATTTGATGATTCTGGGGCGCCCAGGTGGCTCCCCATTTAAGCGTCTGGCTTTGGCTCAGGTTATGATCTCACGGTCTGTGGGTTCGAGCCCCGTGTCAGGTTCTGTGCTGACAGCTCAGAGCCTAGAGCCTGCTTCGGATTCTGTGTCTCCCTCTCTCTCTGCCCCTCCCCTGCTCACGCTCTGTCTCTCTCTGTCTCTCAATGACAAATAAAAAAAAAAAGTTAAAAAAAAGTGCACAAATTCAGATTGGTTTATAAGTGAGTTCTTCCAGTCCTTCAAAGAAAGATAATTCTTATGTATAAACCCTTTCCAGACATAGGAAAATATCCAAGGCTCCCCACTCATTTAACAGGGATAAATATCAGTAGGTATGAAATGAATAAGGGTAACAGAATGAAAGGAGGGTTGGGGAAGAACAGCGGCTGCATGTTAGGGGTTTTGTTTGACCCACATTATTGGCTCTACTTACGAATTTTAACTCGTTGAATTTGTTGCCAACATTTAAAACCTGGGACATTTTTTCATAAATATTAGATTGAAATAAGACGTATGCAATAGAGGGGTGCCTGGGCGGCACAGTCAGTTCAGCGTCTGATTTCAGCTCAGGTCATGATCTCACAGTTCATGAGTTTGAGCCCCGTGTCAGGCTCTGTGCTGACAGCTTGGAGCCCGGAGCCTGCTTCGGATTCTGTGTCTCCCTTTCTCTCTGCCCCTCCCCAGCTCATGCTTTGCATCCCTCTCTCTCTCCAAAATAAATAAACATAGAAAAAATTAAAAAATAAATAAAAAATAAAAAAAAGACTGTTACAAATGATCAACAGTAACGAAGAGCTAGGGCATATATTTTGAAAATGGAAAATAGAAGTATCAAATACTTACTTACGAATTTAACTGCATTTAACTTCCACTAGATATATTTACAAGAGGAACAGTGATGTAAAAGGATTAACTAAAATTAAAGTATTTACAAATCATGCTTGTAGCCACTGTGTATAATAGAACATTTTGCATGTCAACTCAAAGTCATGTAAAGATAGATTATTTTTCAAATTTCTTTTTGGGGGGATATGTGAACAAAAAATAATTAAAAATCTTAGAATGACCAAGAGCCAGGCGTTTACCAAAAGGCAAAAACTGAGGAGATTCTTATTTAAAAATTTTGAAACAACTGTCTGAGACCATTTAGGCACATATTATGGATTCCAGTGCTTTCTTCTCACAGGGAGGAGGACAGGTTAGCAGGTGATTTCTCTTCTTCTCAACCTGGAATGAGACCTTTCCACCCTAAAAAGAAGACTCCCTCATATACACAAGAGTTCGCTAGCCTTTCGATACTCTTATGGTTAAATACGAATGGTCAATGGAGGATCATCAAATATTTGAGGAAAAACAGAAACGTGAAATAGAAAGACCATGGTAAGCAAACTGAAAAACGGACTCTGGGGAAATGGAGGTATTTAAGATAGCAGGGAAATTATAACAAAACAAATAAAAACTCAAACTCCTCTTGGAGAAATTAAAGAATGTATGACATCCCTAAAGCAATAATAGGGTGCCAAAAAAGGAAACATCAGATGGCAAAAAAGAACTCTTAGAAATTAAAAGTCTAACTGCAAAGACGTTTTTTAAGTCAATGAAAGAGTTAGAAGACAAAGTTAAAGAAATGTTCCAGAATGTAGAAAAAAAATGTCAGAGGTTCAGAAGATATGAGAGAGTTAAATGAAGTAGAGATTTGACCCAGGGAATCAAACATTTGATGAACTGACTTTCCATTGAGAAAGAAGAAAGAAAATTAATGAAAGGGCCATTTAACCTTGATTTTCACTCAAGGTTCATTCAATGAAGCTTGGTTCATTCTCATTTAAATACCACAACGGCCACGGCACTGAAATAAGGAGAAAAAGAACTTAGCAAACTACATGCGTGTTCTTGCCATAAGTTTTATTAATATGTCATAACTATAAAGCTGTTCTCAGGCTTTCGTTGTTAGAATCAGTTTACAGACAAGGCACAAAATGTTTATAATTATTATAACAAGATGTATATTTTTAAGCTTGAAAATTAAAAGAAGAGTAGGGGTACGGTTGATAAAGATTTGGAGACAGAAGATGGGAAGAAAGATGTGGGAAGAGTGTGGACCTTAAAATGTTCATCTTAAAAAAAAAGTAGGAAGTGAGAAGATTCTTTCTGTAGGTTATGAAATAATAGATGTTCAATATTATTTAATGCAACCATTAGAATATATGACAAGGGTGATATCCAATTAAAGTTCCAGTTGGAGGTGATGAAGAGAGAAGGGAAAAAGCCGAATAGAATAAATGAGATTAATCATGTGCCGTGTATGGTTTACTAGGATTGTCATAACAAAGTACCATATATTGGGTGAGTACGTTCTAAGGGCTGGGGGTGGGGTGTGGAGGGAGAATATGTTCTTTCTTTTCTTCTAGCTTCCGGTAGCTTTGGGTGTTCCTTGGCACATCCTCCTGACTCTGTGTGTATCTCTCTTTGTGTCCAAATTTCCCTTTTAGATGAATTTGCCAGTCATATTGGATCAAGGTCCTATTTCCAGATAAGCCCACATTAATAGTTACGGGGAATTGGAATGTTAACCTTTTTATTTTAAGTTTATTTATTTTGAGAGAGAGAGAGTGGTGGGGAGGGGTGGAGAGGGAGAGAGAGAATTCCAAGCAGGCTATCCACTGTCCATCAGCTCAGAGCCTGATGTGGAGCTCGATCCCAGGAACTGTTAGATTATGACCTGAGCCGAGATCAAGAGTCGGTTGTTCAACCGACTGAGCCACCCAGACGCCCAGAATGTTAACATTTTTTGAGGGGATACATTTCAACCCATAACACATGGTGAGATTAAGAAAACAACATAAAGAGGGGTACCTGGGTGGCTCAGTTGTTTAAGCATCAGACTTTGGATCAGGTTATGATCTCACGGTTTGTGAGTTCGAGCCCTGCTTTGGGCTCTGTGCTGACAGCTCAGAGCCTGGAGCCTGCTTTGGATTCTGTGTCTCCCTCTGTCTCTGCTCCTCCCCTGGTCGTGCTCTCAGTCTCTCACATATGAATAAATGTCAAGAAATAAAATAAAAACAACATGAAGAAACATATAATTAATTTCAATACCTTGTTACTCTTTAATATTCGTATAATATATAAATATGCTATCAATTATAAATGAGATCAAGCGTCAGTCACTTAACTGACTGAGCCACCTAGGTGCCCCGGTGTTTCTCGTTTAAATTAAGATATAATTGATATGTAATAAAATTCACCCTTTCTAGAAAGTGTAAAGTTTTGTGAGTTTTGACAAATGCATATATTTAACTATAACTACAATCAATAGCTTAACCTATGATCTATCCTGAAATATATTTTATGTATGTTTGGGAAGAATGTGTATTCTGCTTCTGTTAAATAAAATGCTATATACATGTCTGTTAGGTTCATTTGGCCCACAGTGGTGCTCAAACCACTGTTCTCATATTCTGTCTGAACGATTTACCCAGCATTGAGAGGGAGTATTAAAGTCCGCAACTATTACTGTATTGATGTTTATTTTTCCTTTCAGTTCAGTTAGTATTTGCTTCATATTTAGGTGCCCTGATGTTGGCTGCATAAATATATTTTTTATATCTTCTTGATGAGTTGATTGTCTGATCTCTTTGTCTTTTGTGGCGATTTTTAGCTTAATGGCTACTTTTTTTTTTTTGTCTGATATAAGTATAGCTACCCTGACTTTCTATTGGTACCATTTTCTTTTTCCTTCTTTTAATTTTTGGTTTTATTTATTTATTTTGAGAGAGACAGAGACAGTGTGAGTAGAGGAGGAGCAGAGAGAGAGAGACAATACCAAGTAGGCCCCACACTGCCAGTGCAGAGCCCCATGTGGGGCTTGAACTCACCTAACTGCAAGATCATGACCGGAGCCAAAACCAAGAGTCGATGCTTAACCAACTGACCCACCCAGGCACCCTGTTTACCAGTTTCTTGGAATATCTTTTTCCATCCTTTTACCTTCAAATCAATGTATGTCCTTCAAACTAAATTGAGTTTCTTGTGGGTAGCAGGATGTGGGATCTTATTTTTTTAAATCCACTTACACAGTCTATATCTGTGGATTATGGAATTTAGTCCATTTATGTTAAATTTTATTTTTGAGGGGTAAGGACTTACTATTGCCATTTTGTTCATTGTTATTTTTGAACTGTTTTGTAGATCCCTTGTTTCTTCCTTCCTCCCTAGCTGACTTCCTTTGTGATTGATGACTTTTTATGGTGGTATTCTTTGACTCCTTCATTATAATTTTTTATGTGTCAACTACAGATTTTTCTTTTGCAATTGGCATGAGGCTCATATAAAATATGTCACAGTTATAGTATCTTATTTTCAGCTAGAAACAACTTAACTTTGATAGAATACAGAAACTTTACATTTTTATTTTCCCTCTCACATTTTAGGTTTTTGGTGTTCCAGTTTATGTAATTGTTATCATTGTGGTATCCAATAATACATTATTATAGCTTTGGTAATTATTAATACATCAATTTTTAACTTTTAAACTAGAGCTGTGACCTATGTATCCCCATTGCAATATTAGAAAACCTGATTTCAGCTATAACCTTATTATGAGCTTTATATATTCATGTTGTATGATGTAATTAACATATTTCCATTTCAGTTTATAGAATACCCTTTAACATTTCCTTGAGTGGAGATCTAGTAGTAATGAACTCTCCAGTTTTTGTTTTTTGAGAAATGTTTTTATCTCTCCTTCATATCTAAAGGATAGCTCCTTCAGGTATAGTATTCTTGGCTGACAGGCTTTACTTTCATTTAAATATTTTGAGTATTTCATCCTGCTCTCTGCTGGCCTGCAAAGTTGTTGCTGAGAAATTGTGCAGTAGTTTTATGGGGGTTCCCGCTCAGATGATGTCTTATTTTTTTTTCCTTGTTGTTTCAAAACTGTCCCAGTCTTTTGACAATTTCATAATAATGTGTCACAGTGTAGCCCTTTCAACTTATTTGGGATCTTTTGAGCCTCATGAATCTGGATGTCGATTTACTTCCCCATGTTTAAGTGTTTCTCCATTATTTCTTTAAATAAACTGTCCTTTTCTGTTCTCCTTCATGATTTCCATAATGAGTCCATGGCTCCTTGTGCTGGTTTCTCATTAGCCCTACAGGCTTTCTTCACTCTTTCATTCTTTTTTCTTTTTGCTCCTTTAACTGGATAATTTCAAATGATCAGTCTTGGAGTTCACCAGTTCCTTATTCCGCTTGGTAGAGTTTGTTGTTGTAGCTTTCCATCGAACTCTTCAGTGCAGTCATATTTTAGAGCTCTAGGATTTCTGTTTGTTTGGTTGGTTTTGATGGTTTCTACTTCTTTGTTGTAGTTCTCATTTTATTCATGCACTGTTTTCCTAATTTCAGTTAGTTGTCTGTGTACTATTGTTGTCTCCCTAAACTTCTTTTAGAAGAACATTCTGAATTCTTTAACAGTTCGTACATCTCTATTTCTTTTGGGTCAGTTATTGAAGTTTTTTAAGTTTCCTCTGGTGGCACGACGTTTACCTGATTCTCCAAGATCTTTTTATTTTTGCGTTAGTATCTGCATATTTGATAAACGAGTCTCTTCTTCCAGACTTTACAGGTTTATTTTAGTAGGGAAAGATCTTCACCTGTTACCTCAGCTTGGGGTACTAGGCTGGTCAGCTGCTAGCGTACATGGGCATGCAAGCCTTACTATTTGGGTTTTTAGTTCGGCAAGCCTACTGTCCGTAGTCTGAGGTGGGGGGTGGAGGAGGGGTGCCGCTGGCTGGGTTTCATGGGTTGAGCTCTGCATTCAAGCCAGGCTGCTTGGTGGGTCACTGGTTGGATGTAGCTGCTAGCTATTTCTATAGTAAGGCGGGGCCCCTACCTGGCTCTGCATTACCTCTGATTGGGTTGGTTACAGGCTCTAATCCCTTATAGGGTAGTGCAACCGGTTGGAATCCAAGACTAGGCAAGGCTGTGGGTTGTGCTCCAACGTCTTGGTTGTGTAGAGCCTCAGGCTACGCTTTTCTACTGAATGGGACCACGGGTACTCTGTTCAGACAGGGTCATAGGTCAGGCTTTACGGTTGGATGGTGCCTCAGGCAGTGTTCTGTGATCAGCTGGGCCCACCCACTGTACTCTGGAGTTAGGTGTGGCTACAAGCTGGGCTTTGTGATCGAGCAGGCCCCTGGCTGTACTTTGCTGTTGGGCATGGTTGCTGGTCAGTTTCTCCGGTCAGATGGAACCTCCAGTTATGCGGGGCTGGAGACTGTACTCTACAGTTGGGCAAGGTCACTGTCTGCGATGCCTGGTTGGGTAGGCCCACAGGTGTTTCTCCGTGATTGGCCAGGGTCATTGCCTGGACTCTGCCTGGCTAAGGTCACAGTTCATATTCAACAATCAAGTGGAACCATATGCTGGGCTTCACTGTTGGGTGAGATTGTAGGCTGGGTTCTGTGGCTGGGTATTACTGTAGGTTGGGCTCTCGACTACTTGGGGGTACTGTTCAGGCTCCTTGATTATGCAGGGCCAGAAGCTATGCTCACCCCAATGTTTATAGCAGCACTTTCAACAATAGCCAAATTATGGAAAGAGCCTAAATGTCCATCAACTGATAAAGAAATTGTGGTTTATATACACAATGGAATACTACTTGGCAATGAGAAAGAATGAAATCTGGCCCTTTGTAGCAACGTGGGTGGAACTGGAGAGTGTGATGCTAAGTGAAATAAGTCATACAGAGAAAGACAGATACCCCATGTTTTCACTCTTATCTGGATCCTGAGAAACTTAACAGAAGACCATGGAGGAGGGGAAGGAAAAAAAAAGTTAGAGAGGGAGGGAGCCAAACCATAAGAGACTCTTAAAAACTGAGAATAAACTGAGGGTTGATGGGGGGAGTGGTGATGGACATTGAGGAGGGCACCTGTTGGGATGTTGTATGGAAACCAATTTGACAATAAATTTCATATTAAAAAAATAAAAATTGGGCAAGGCTGCTGGCTTGGCTTCCTGCCCAGGCAGGTCCTAGAATGTGATTTGCTCCTTCTAGGCATCTGTGGCCATGCTTCCCTGTGGGGCAGAACTGGAGGCTTTGCTCAGCAGTTGGGTGGGCCTGCAAGTTTGCACCCTTGCCTGGTTGGGCCAGAGGATATGCCCCATGGCAGCACAGCCCTTTGGCTGGGGATTCAAATCAGGCAGACCTGCCAACTGAGATCCCCGGGCAGGTGGAGCCACAGGGATCCACAACATACAGCAACTGACACAGCCCACTGATACCTGAGCAATGGTGACGATAAGCCTCACCCCCTTCTCCATCTCTGTCTGATTTCCCCAGCTTTTGAGCTCCACAGATTCCCCCAGGGATGCTCTTTAGGTGAGACCTAAGTGAGCCTCCCAGGAAGCATCCCTCAATGCTTGAAAAGTTGATGCCCACCGTGGTTCTCTTTTTCCCACTGGAGAAACTGCAGGCCCAGGAAATCCCCGTCTGTTAGACATTAGGCTGACCCGGGGGAGGGTTGATGAAGTCAATGAAATTACTCCTCTTATTTTTTTTAAAATACTTATTTAGTTTTGAAAGAGAGAGAGAGAGAGAGAGCATGGGGGAGGGGCAGAGAGAGGGGTGAACAGAGGGTCCAAAGCAGGCTCTGCGCTGACAGCAATGAGCCCCACGTGGGGCTTGAACTCATGAACTGTGGGATTACGACCTAAGCCAAAGTCGGACGCTTAACCGTCTGAGCCACCCAGGTGCCCCTCTTATTTTTCTAATGGCATCCTTGGGCTCTGTTGTCTGGGGTGTACTTTGGCCTCATCCCCTGGGTTTTAAGATTTTCACAATGGTGTCTTGCCTACGGAGGTTGCTGGTTGTTCTTTTCCTGAGGGGGACTGAAGTCAGGGATGACCCATGTTGCCATCTCAGTGACGTCACTTTATCCAATTATTTTAAATTTTTTTTAATGGTTATTTATTTTTGAGACAGAGAGAGACAGAGCATGAGCAGGGAAGGGGCAGAGAGAGAGGGAGACACAGAATCTGAAGCAGACTCCAGGCTCTGAGCTGTCAGTACAGAGCCCGACGCGGGGCTCGAACTGACGAACTGTGAGATCATGACCTGAGCCAAAGTCGGACGCTTAACCGACTGAGCCACCCAGGTGCCCCGATCCAATTATTTTAAATTCTCTATCTGACAGATCCCACATCTTGGTTGTGTCTGAGTCCATTTTTTTATTGATCATTTTATCCTTTGGACAGAAGTGTTTTATCTTATTTTCCTTCGCTTCTCTGTTTGCCACCTAACGTTACTTGAAAGTAGGTCATCCTGGGCGGGACAGTAGAGAGTGAGGCAGATGTTATTTGCAGCCGGCAATGGCCTGTCTTTTATTTTGCTGGTCTTTCCATGTGGGAGGCTTGGTCGGTCTAGCCAGCACTTGAACTGGGTTTGCATTTTTTTTGTCGTTATGGTTATATCATCAGCGCCCCACAGGCTTGGGATTCCTCTGGCCTTAACTTATGCTTAGAATGGTTGGTGGTTTTTGAAATTTGCTCAGTGTCTCCTTCAGCTTCAAGTCGAAGTCTTTCCCTTGTGACTGCACGTGAGGGAGCATCTCTATTCATATCCTTTCTCGTCTCCCCATGGTGCTTTGATGTTACCTGCGGCTCAACGCCAGGTCGCCTGATGGTCGGGGTGGGGGGGTGGTGAGTCGTCCCCCCTGGAAGCTGCTGTGTCTCCGGGTCCCAAGGGTGGGGCCATCTCAGATCCTGTCCCTCTTTCTGCGATAGGACACTTCTAGTAGTTTGGGCCAGGATGTTTTCTTGCCCCCGTCCCAGGGCAAGAGGGTATTTTTGTGTTCTCTTCTCCCAGCTGCAATGGGTCAGAACCTTGTTGGGAGGTGGGGGGCAAAAGTGTTTGCTGCTGTTTCCCAGAAAGTAAGGCTTTTGTGTCTGAGAGGAGAAAAAGGTGGAGTATCCAGGTGGGGCTTAGTGCTTTTCTGCAGTGGCCTCTTTCCATAACAAAGGAGAATTTCTCGGGACCAGTGGTTCTCAACTGCAGTTTTGGATTGGGTAGTTCTTTGTAATTGGGTGCTAGTCTACGCACAGTCAATGGTTAGCAACATTCCTGGCCTCTAACCACAGGGTACAAAGAGCACCCCCCCTCCCAGATAATGTCAGTTAAAAATGTCGGGGCGCCTGGGTGGCTCAGTCGGGTAAGCATCAGACTTTGGCTCAGGTCATGATCTCGTGGTTTGTGGGTTTGAGCCCCACGTCAGGCTCTGTGCTGACAGCTCAGAGCCTGGAGTCTGCTTGGGATTCTGTGTCTCCCTCTTGCTCTCTACTCCTTTCCCACTTGGACTCTCTCTTTCTTTCTCTCAAAATAAATGAACTTTAAAAAATGTCTCCAGATGTTGCCTAATTCCCTCTTGGAGGTATAATTGCTCCCCGTTTAGCACCACTGCTCTGAACTCTTGCCTTGTTCCCAGTCTTTCTTCTGAGAACCCAGGAGGTCCATGGAGAAGTGTCTGTGAATGGGTGTGAATGCCCCTTGTGTTTAATGATCCCTCAATCCCTTGAGTTCTATATTCTCACACTTGGTCACATTCAGACTTTAGAGACTTGTTTGCCATTGGCAGATGAATTTTTACCGGCTTCTGTGGGGGCCTTGCATGTGCCTCAGTAAGCACATACCCGCATCCTGTTACTCCTTCGGAGCACCTGCCTTTCCCTAGATTTTGGGTTAGGAGACTATGCCATGACTTCAGCTCTCTGGTAGGTTTCAGAAAAGTTGTCAATTTGTACATATTCAGGATATATCCTGCTTTATGTTTGGGAGCAACACCTTTCCAGCTTTCTATACCCTAAGTGGCAGCCAGAAGTCTGACATGCATAGTTTTTAAATTTTCTCAACCATTATGCAGAGTAATTGGAGACTTTTTGAGGTTAAGCACCTTCCCCACGAGCAAGAAAGCTGAACCAATGCCTTTCGAGCTGTAAACACAAGTTCGTGCCACACTGTTATGCTATTTAAAGCAATAGTGTGTTTTAGGTTTCGTGACTTTCCAAGGAAGGTTTTGTATTCCACTTTTGATTTATTCTCTAATGTAGATGTAGGCTGTGGTGCAGAACCTACTGAGCAGGATGAGGGGAGAATGTGGTAAGAGCAGCTTGGTATCATGTGTGGGAGACCTACTCCTATCTCTGTTCCAGAAGTTTCAAATCCAGATGCCTGCAGGCGCGAGACCAAGAAATATAAATGAGTGAAGTGTGCTGGGTCTGTGTTCACTCTCATTTGCCCTGATGCTTGTGGCCCTACTTTTTTGATAGTAGCAGGGATACAGAGAAATATTTCTTTATAAGAAAAACAGCAGGGCGAGCAGAATGATAGGCAGGTAGTTTGTCTCTTTCTGCCCGAGCACTGGCAGAATTTATTTGACCTGCAGAGATTTAAAAAAAAAAATCTTTTTAATATTTATTTATTTTTGAGACAGAGAGAGACAGAGCATGGGTGGGGGAAGGGCAGAGAGAGGGGGAGACACAGAATCTGAAGCAGGCTCCAGGCTCTGAGCCATCAGCACAGAGCCTGATGTGGGGCTTGAGCCCACAAGCTGTGAGATCATGACCTGAGCTGAAGTTGGACGCTCAACCAACTGAGCCACCCAGGCGCCCCAATGACCTGCATATATTTTTTAGATAATTTTTTTAATGTTTATTTGTTAGAGAGAGAGAAAGAGAGACAGAGTATGAGCAGGGGAGGGGCAGAGAGAGAGGGAGACAAGGAACCCGAAAGAGGCTCCGGACTCTGAGCTGTCAGCACAGAGCTCGACGCGGGGCTCGAACTCACGAACTGTGAGATCAAGACCTGAACCAAAGTCGGATGCTTAACCGACTGAGTCACCCAGGTGCCCCCACAGATTTTTGTTTTTAACTGAGACATGTATTGTGACAATTCCCGGACATGCCCATTGTCTTTTTAAAAATTAATTAACTATTATTATTTTTTGTTTTTTTGAAAGAGAGTGTGAGCAGGGGAGAGGGACACAGGGAGAGAGAGGGAGAGAGAGAGAGAGAGAGAGAGAGAGAGAATCTCAAGCAGGTTCCATGCTCAGTGAGGAGCCTAATGAAGGACTCACTGCCCCGACCCTGGGATCGTGACCTGAGCCGAAATCAAGAGCAGGAAACTTAACTGACCGAGCCACCCAGGTGCCCGTAGGAACATGCCTATTATTTTAATGCCACCCATTCAAGTTACCTGTGTGTCCAGAGATCATTTCATCCGACATTAAATATTTCTCGAGCACGCACTACTTGCCAGGCTCTGTTCTAGGTTCTGAGGATGTAACAATGAATTAAATAAGTTCTGACCCTACGGAACTTACATTTTGGTTTGTGGGTTGCAATAGGGAGAACGTGGACTGTAGACCAGGAGAGCATTGCCTAGAGAGCATGTTTCCACAGCTCACCATGGACGTTGACCCTCGCTTGCCAAATTTTTTAATTTTCCAAGAGAAGCCAGGAGTCAGATTTTTACGGCAGTTTTCTTATTTTTAAATAGAGGCTCAATATGTTTTAAATCACTGTGGAGGTCAAACAAGACACGTTTGCAGACAGAATCTGGCTTGCGACCTCTGTCTAACACCATCTTTGCCCTTGCTGGTCTGCTTGAGAAGAAAAATGCAGTGGAATGACAGCTGTAGCCATGTTAATTCCCTTCTCTGGAAGCAATGAACCAGTTGTCAGAGATTTGGCAATTCCAGGATTTAATCTGCAATACAAGGTCAACAATTTCAGGGAAAGCCATTTTAAAATCGGCACTTAAACAAACGAACAACAACAACAAAAAACACCAGTGACTATCCAAATTAGCAGGTGGTTATTAACCTAGGCTCAACAGAAGGTGGCCAACAGGTTCCTTATAAGCAGGTGATAGTGCAGTTATAAACCTGCTTGCAAGTTTGAGACTGGCTTTTAAATCGATGGCCACGGTCGTTCACTTGGGTTGCAACTGACATGCTACACCGTGGTCCAGATTTGTAGTCACAGTGAGAAGTTTGTAATGGCGTCCATTAGTTCATTAAATCCAACGCCCCTGAAAGGCCTAAACCAAGGTATTTGGGAAATGCCTAGTATTTATAACTGTTATTTATTCTCCTTTCCTCTTAAGAAGGAAGCTGTTTTGGGCTGTTCCTGAAAATGTAGATATACAGACAGTTCAGCAAATACATCAGTTCTTTGATTGCCTCCATTTTTTGCCACTTACACGAGTGATCAATTTTTTAGAGGGTGTGGTGGCGACTCAGGAATTACTAACTTGTTGAAATGATCATTTGCTGACAGATTCTACTCGCTGTTCCACGAACTTATTCTCACTTTCGTTTACCATTCTGTGCTCATAGTGTTTTTCCAACTCTCTTTTTCTGTTTAACTCCTAATCCTGCCTGTTCCTCAGAGTCCGTTATTGCTGCCTGAGCATCTTTCTCACTGATTCAGCATCTGGGGCCCCTAGAACTTGCCTCACGCCTAGTTCTTCATTCACCAGCCCCCCCGCCCCGCCTTTGCCACAGCACTTAGGAACCGACCTTTGCACAATTCCTTCCCATCTTGGAGGCCTGCGAGTTAAATTCTTAGAAATTGCACTGGGAACATGCATTTGTGTGTCAGTATTTAGACTAGCAAAGACACCTTGCCCACATCATTGTTATGTCCTACAGCCTGGTCACATGTTCACTGATAGGTCTCTGGTGTGGGGCGGGGGGAGGGGTATGGGGGTGGGAAGGGGGTGGCGATTGTTCTTCAATGCCTCTATTCTGCAGGTTGTAAGGGATCTGACCCAGTTGTGAGGGATCTGACTCCCACATTCCAGCTCGTGGATACACAGAGACTGAGACTCTTTATTGCAAATCATGCTTGATCTAAGCTCCCAGAGATTCCCAAGCAGAGAGGAATGCCAGGCCACACCCTTTTCTCATGAGACAGGGGAATATACAGTTTTACTTCTCCAGAGAGAGCTGCTTTTTATATGACACACAACTTGGTCCTATCAAACCACTTTCCGGGTTTAACGTCATATTTTTACATGAGACAATGTAAAGATTCTGACCTCATTTCATGATGTTACTGACTCGTACTGCATTCTATCGCATTCTAAGTATCTGTGCATAGAGATGTCTAAAATGCAGCCTGCTGTGAAGGGAGAGAAGTGGTTTGCCTTACTTGAAAGTTTCCTGAGCACTATCTTGACGTGAGTAGAGGCACCTTGTGTTTTTTTGGCTCGTACAGTTTGGATTGTATGCCTGCAAGATACATTTATGATGACAATAACATGAGACAATTTACAAATCACAGGCATCTTAAAGACAAATCTTAACCCTTAGAATAACAGTGCTACTCCACATATGTTCTCGGAAATATGTGCTTTTGAATACACTTCGGTCCCTGTGCGGTGGCAAAAATAAGCAAATCAAACTCCAACTTCTGCTATTTGGCCAAAATTTCCTCATTTTGATGCGGACTCTTTTCCTTTAAAAACTTTTATGCGCACTTCCCTCATTTTAGGACGTAGTCAATATAATCTTTGAATCTTTTATGTTACTCAGACATAAACGAGTACGTTTTACAATTAACTCTGGAAGGACTGAAATCTTTCATTTTTCAACATTGTTAGCCATGGAAGAGCTCATACGCACATTGTGAAGTGACTTTTTAAAACTACGATTGAGAGCTCTCCAAATTAAAAAAAAAAACAAAATGTGTCCCCTGTATCATTCATACATGATGTACTTTGTTTTACTGCCAAATACTGATAACCATTTTGAAAGGGCAAATTCCAAGTTTAAAAGGCTCTTTCGGCGAATGCTTATGATAATCTAATAAATGTTGGGACTACATTGCTCGTTAAAAAAATTCTCACTTATTATTATTTCCATGTATTTTTATAATCATCTGGTCCCAGACTGTGTTCTAGGGCAGTATTTTTCTCAACTGACACAATATCCAATGTAATCTCTGGCAGATTAAACCTGATCATTTATCCCACACTGCCTTTCACGAAAATTTGTGTACCCATCTTTGGTGGATGAAGTTCTCAGAATTTAATCTGCTTGGTCCTTAAGTGCACATACTTATCATGGACTTTATCAGACGTTATCTATTTATGACAGTTGCGACCCTGGATCCTGTTTTTTAAAGAGATAACGTAGTACAGCTAACGAAAGCCTCAACAGCACATTTTTAGCATAATTTCAGGGCAGTCTGAGTTAGTCACCTCTTGGCATACAACAGGAAGGTTGGACCGTCTTAATCAAGTCTGAATTTTTCCCACGCATTACCTTCATAAACCGTTTCGTGAATATTCACTGACTCTCAGTTTAGTAGAAGTCTGGAGCAACAATAAAAACAGGACCCCAAATCAAAATCTGTTGGCTCGACACGGAGTGTTTAAGGGACCATTAAGTAACATCCTAGCTCTCCAGCCCCAAATTGCTTCATATCCCTCCTGGTCAGACCAATTTATTTTACTTAAAAAAAATATTTTTTCTTTTTAATGTTTACTTATTTTCGAGAGAGAGAGTGAGACAGAGTGTGAGGGGGGGAGGGCCAGAGAGAGGGAGACACAGAATCGGAAGCAGGCTCCAGGCTCCGAGCCGTCAGCTCAGAGCCCCACGCGGGGCTCGGTCTCACGGACCACGAGATCATGACCTGAGCTGAAGTCGGACGCCCAACTGACTGAGCCACCCAGGCGCCCCTATTCTACTTTTTAAATATTATTTGTCTTTTTTAGGGGGACTTGATTTAAATCTGTGCATCGCCAAGGGCAAGGGGCCGAGAACATGGATAGAGAGGTAAGATGGCTATAACCGTAGTTCCCTCTTCTGATTTTTTCCTTTAAAAGCAGCCTTTCAAGCTTTATTTTTCATAATATCATCCATGGACTTGAAAAGTACAGGAGGAGTGAGCAGAAATTTAGCCTCCTTGGTAGCACTCACGAGTAAAGAGGATGATTAACGAAGTGTAGCAGACAATGTAATAGCAAAAGAGAGTCTACGGAAGTCAAACAAAAGTGCCTTCAGAATTTCCAGGGATTCCCATGATCCATAATAGGACCTCACTGAGCCCGTCCACTGTTTCTATTTTTGATTAGATTTATAAACACAGCAGCACATATTTTCATGTGGCTTATCGCCCAGGGGCAGAATTAGGTTGACTGCCCTGAAAATGTGAGGCTTGTGAGTTTGGGGCAAGGGCTAGAGCGAAATAAGTAGCGTAATTGTTTTTGTGGCGAGACCGTGGGACCTCCTCTGTTCTGAATTACACATGGCTCAACCCTTTGACCTGACCAGACTCGGCCATGGCTGACAGGACTCCTAAAGTCGCGTGAGAGGGTCCATCGCTGACGAGCTGGGACATTATCTGTCAGGCAAGATGTGGGCCAGCAGCCACAGTAAACTATAGAAGTTACGAGTGAGACAATATTTGTGACCACCTTGGCTTCATTAAGCTTGTTGCCGTAGCAGTTAGCACTGTAACAGAAGGTGCCAATGTGAGGGATTTCTGGAATCCAAATGTCACACAAATATATCTATCTATCTATCTATCTATCTATACACACACATATTATGTATATATATATATCCTGTTATTCTGTTTCAATATATTTTCAATATATATTCTATATATATATATATATATATATGTCTGTGTGTGGATATATATATATATATAATATATATAGTTTATATATATTCAGCATATTACATTGTTCTCATATATATTCAGTATATATTCTGTGTATGTGTATATATGTGCATGTATATATTTAATTTATACATATATAGATTTTACTAAATTTTGGATAGTCTTCAAGGATATTTTGGAAAATTATCTGAACATTATTATTATGATTTTTAAAAAAAAATATCCACAAGGTTTGGGAATATGTCATAAGCCTTACTTCAAGTTCTTTCACTTAATTTACATTCTTTAAAAATAGATGGTGGCTCACTGATATAACTCCTCAGAGCTAAGGGGGCTGCAGAGGACTTCCAGAAAAGGTTGGAGAGAATCATGGGCTGGCACTTTTGCATTTGTGGAGAATGTGCTCTGTGATTTGCATGATGATATCACATATACATCTATCTAGGTATGATTTGGAACTCAGTCATTTGAATTTTTATTTTCCATCCAGTCAATTAAAAGTTCAAAGATAATACAAGCAGAGAGCGTTGGTTCACTTTCAGACAGTCAATATTATTTCCCAAACCAGTCCTTCTCCTGTAACATCCCCTAATTTTTTTTATCAACTTTTTTTTTTTTCATGGCCAATTTTATAAATTAAGGGTCTCTCTAGGTATTTTGTGCTTACAACAATTTGGAAATAACCTAGCGTTTAAAGTTTTTCTCTCTCATCTGAGACAATTGAATGCTGATTTAATTCTTAGTTACATGACATTTAAATTTTCCTTTAAAGAATACACAACTTCACTGCATTTTTTCTGAGTTGCATTTTTTTTCACTCTAGGAATTCTAAAACACGAGAATATGGTGGTCCCTATCAAATTATTTAGAAAAGGGGAGAAAGCCCACTAAAATATCCTCTAGGTCCCCCAACAAAATTGCATTCAGCCTTACCCAGTCTTGTTCTCATTAGCAATGAAGAGTTTGCTCTCTATATAATCCAACATGGAATGTTCAGAGCAGACAGGTGCAAATTGCAAGCTGTTTCACTTTGGCTGTTATCCCTTAAATAGACAAAGTAATAGACCGGGAGAACAAAAAGGGTTCCAGCTCAAGCTGCATAAATGAAAGTCTTAACAGGGACCGACCAGCTGGCTAGGAGAACTCAGTGTAGTGAATACTAAATGTTACCTTTATGCCACTTGCCCAGGAAAATGGCTTCAATGACAGCCCCTGCTTTTTATGATTGAGATGCCATTCCTTCAAGACAGTCTTTTGCTTTATTGTAAAGGCAACAATGTGGCCCAAGTGGATGAGAACAGAAGCCAACATACCTGTTCCTGTTTACCATCATTACACTCCTCCCAGCAATTCAGGCATGATTAGGTTCCTGGAGGTGGACCAGATCGACAGTATTTCTATCCATGTCTATTTTTTTTTTTTTTTTTTTTGGTTTTGTTTTCTGGCTGATCCAAGCAAAGCCCCACAGCAGTGAAACAACTAAAACAATCTCCACCACTCCCTCCTCCCCAACAAGATGAATCTGCTGAGCTAGTCTGCTGGAAAACACAAAACAAAACAAAACAAAACAACAACAATGAAAAAACACAGTTGTTCATGTCAGGAACACCTAAATTAATTTCATGGAAGAGACGTGCCCTGCCAGAATGTGTAGGAATCTAAGGCATGTTTCTGAAAGGAGGCCCTGACTCTGTCATTCCTAAGTGGCCTCACATTGTGACTTGCCGGTCGTGCTCTGGAACCGCTGTCCGGAAGATGGAACTGTTTGGTGCGCGCAGAGGCCCCTGGCGAGGTCTGACTGTGAGGTCTCCCCGCGCACGCGAAGGGAGGCCGACAACCCCCAGCCGGCCTTGTTTACAGCCGGACAGAGGAAAACAGCTAGACACAAATGAGGGCTGACGGTTTCATCACGCACGATCGGTTGATCCCAGATGCAATCTGACTGCCCTGAACCGAGCGATGATCTGTGCAGTATGCAGTATTCACTTTCTTGCTGGTCTGTGCCCACCAGGCTGGCCGCGCCCCTCAGCCATGGCTTGGACTGCAAGCCGAGCTGAGCGCTGCGCTGGGGGGGACCCCATTCCTCCCGACGACAATCACATTCTTTTAAAAACTTCCTACGTTTGGCTCGCCACTGGTTATAAATGAGTTTGTTGTTGTTCGTGTTCTCGACTCTGTCGCGGTATTATTACAATTATTATTTTTTCAAGTTGACCATGTTGCATGAAAAGGCATTTGTTGTTTTTTTGGACGAAGAGGATGTGTATTGTCCAAAACAATGTCAGATCTTACCAATTCCAGGCAGGTTTTTTTTTTTTTTTTCCTTCTTTTTTTCTTTTCCCCTCTGTTCAAATCACAAAGTATTTCTTGCTTTCTTCCACAGTACGTATTCCATATTTAGGGGGATAACCTTAACAAAAAATGTTTGAAAGACCGGATTCAGCACTATTTAAGCACACACGCAAAATAAACGTGTTCCCAGAAACTGCTTGCTTTGATTTGATGTAGAGTTAGGTTATCGCAATGAAATAGCAACGTAAAGGGCGGAAAAAAAAAAAGACATCAGGCCTATCTGTGTTGGTTTGGTCAAGATTTCTAAACATTCTGCTTTTCTTCAGGACTAAGTAGGTATCAGTGAGAAGCAGGAAGGTACTGATGATCAAATTTTGTTTCTCGATTTAATTTTTGAAATGCCATATACATATTTAATAGGTTGATGTGAGCTTATTAAAAATAATAAAAAGTTCCATAAATAAGCTAACTTAACCAGTGGCAAAGAATGAAGGCATTAATGTGAAATAGAAGCAAAGGATTTGTTTGCAGGAGCTGAGGAGAGAAAATCTCATCAGGAAGGAGGGCATCTGAATCGAGGTGGGGTAGTTGAAGGTGCAATTTACCCCCTTTAAAGGTGCCCATGTGTAGAGAGGAAAGCGGAAAGGAATTGGCCAAGGAGAGAACTGGGAAATCACTGCCCGTTTCCTCTCGAACATGTGTTAGTAGTAAAGAGGTCACAAAATACAATCCCTCACTTGCTAATCCCCTCCAAGAATTTATCTCTGGTGTGTACAATCAGACTTGGCCTTCCTTTTAAATATGTGAACTCGTGAAAAAAAAATATCTTTGAGACCTTTTTAAACATTCGAGAGAAAGCACATCATTTCATTTGAAGCCCTTAGTAAGGAAATGAGGTCTATTAATAGGCCACATCCATCTACTTAAAAGCGTGTTTAACTGGATCTGAAAGGAGTTGAAGTCGCAGGGTTACTGAACCACGTCAAGAAGACTCCTATCTGCTGCCACTTTAGATGGAGGCTGTGAAAAAAAAAATCATACTTCACCCCCTGTCTTCCTAAATGTGGGAACAGTCTTGCAGTTCTGAACTACTGTTTGTAAAAGTTTACCGAGTTTTTAGTGCCTTTCGTCTTCTGCGTTTAATTTAAAAGTTGAGAAGGGATGTAAATTAGTGAAATGTATTGTCTCTTGTGATTCAGATGTCTCTTGTACATTTTCATACTCGACCCTAATACTACACATCTTAGGATTTCTATCAGGTTGTGATGCTATTTTTATCTTTTAAATAGAGCAGTTGCACAGAATACATCACGCTACTTTGACAGCGGACGTTAAAAAGAAATATCAGAATTCCTGAAAGCAAGAAAAAAGTCTTTACAATTATTGGACTTTTCTCTAAATAAGAGTTATTATGCATTTCCTTTAAAAGAAAATCTCGAAATACTAGCAATTTTTTTTTGGTGGGGGGGATTGTGATTTTTCCCCCTGCGGGGCTCTCTTCACCACCTTTTTAGAAAAAAGATCTCTGGAGTACATGTTTTTCCTTGATTTCGTTTACAGTCACGTTAAATACATTTTGTTTTAAACCTATCGCACACTATTTGCCTTATGTTTCAAAGAGGAGATTCTCAGAAAAACAGGTCCTGCATTTGGGTTGGCTACGTGGACTATTTGCTCCTAAATCTTTAACATGCTTTTATGATACCAGGCTATTTATGCAACCTGTTGTATTACGATTTAATTGTTTTATGGTATTTATAAGAATAAGGAAAGAGGTTTTTAAAAAGAAGTCAGGTTTTTTCTAAACACTGTAACACAAAATGGCAATGTTAGAAGCTCCAGGAGATCTGGTAAAAGCAATGACACAGGGCTGTAAAATGGACACGACATTTTGTTATTCTGAATCCAGTCATCAGAAACTTGATTTAATGCGTTGTCTGATACGCCACCTTTACATGTAACCGTGGCTTGCTCATTTCTACATGCTTTATCTTTCTGGCTCTTTGGCTTAGGCTAACCTAAATTTTATAATTTAATCTGAAACTTGAGCATTTCCACCATGGATATTTTTAAAATTTAGTCTGACAGTTATCAAGGATTCATTTGGAACTTGTAGGAGTCTGAGGACTCTAATAATATTTCTGGCTATTCATTTTCATTTTTGAACATTTATTATGCATTCTCATATTAATGGCTTTCCCAGTCACGTAATGAATTCTGGTTTTCAGTGAGGTGGCATTTTATGAAATTTGTGTAAGTCCCAGGAGACTATGAAACTCTTGGCATTTCACATCATTTTGACTTTTGCTGAAATTTTGGATCAGATTTATCCCTGGTTAGATTTCAAGAAGGAATTAATTCACACGCTGGAACTTAGCGGTTTAAAACAAATATGGACACAAACAAGCACCAACGCTGAGCACGTTTTCTACAAGATCATTCTATCTCGCCGAAATGAAATGGCATCATAGCACTGTCCGAATTCCTGTCAATCCTGCAGTGCAAGCTTCTCTGTGCAAATTGGCTAGTGTCCTTAATTTGTTGAGGGCCCTTTGCATTAATTAAAAATGATAAAAACAAAGTATTTGAACGTGACCTTCATTTGGCATTTGTATTAACTTTTCTTATCCTCTTTTATTTAATTCTTCCACTTCTGTTGTTCAATTAGTGTTTGACCCCTTTAGGAGAGATGTAAATTAAATGACATTTCAATGCCATCCCATATTTAAAATCCTGTGTTAGTTGTGGATCATAAATGATGATCTTCATTCTTTAGCTAATTTATTCATTTAACAATTTCCCTCCAGAAGTTTCGGCAGAAGGCTCTGAAGCAAACTAAGCAGAAGAAATCCAAGTCGGCTGAATTTCTGATGGGTGAGCCTTGCTTGATGAGTTATTGCTCATAATTTGTGTAAGGATTAATTAACTAATTACAGACAAATGGCTGTGGGCGAAATTTTGCTCTTGCTTGTCAGGGTGCAATTTGTAATTATTTTAATCATTTATTCTTTTTTTTTTTAAGAGTTAATTTTAACCTAATTCTGTTTTGGTGACATTTGAGGATGATACACTTGAGTCTTTCCGCACAAGAATTACTGGGAGGAATTTTCTGCTTGTCATTGGAATACATTTTGCTTTAGAATGATCTTCTGACCTCCTTGTTTTGCTCTAGTTAAAGAAGATAGAGAGGCTACGGAAGGCATTGGGAACCCAGCTTTTAACGTGAGCAGCCCGGATCTCTTAGCACATCAAACTTCAGACAGGAAAGTTATTAGACGTGACACGCTGGATCGTACCCTTGCAGCTCACCAACAAAAATTCAGGCTGCTGGCCTCTGCTGAACCAAAAGGTGTGACTTCAGTCCTGATTATCTTCATACTCGCTGACAGTTGCCGTGCTTCTGATCCAACCTGGGCATCCTGGAGCCGGCATCAGGCATTCCATCCCAGCGTGTCTGCACAGGCTTCCTGAGAGGCTCTGGATGCCACGCGGAGGGCACACGTAGGATCTGTTTTGCCATTGGTATGCAGGCCATAATCTCATATGTGAAGGTTGCTGAGCAGTGAATCCAGTCCTGTCTCGGGGTGCTGAGATGGAACGGGTTCAATCTCAGGACATCACACTCTGGGGCAGATAGGGGATGAAATGCTGACACTCCCATTTATAGGATGCCATTGTGCCAGTGTGTTCGTAAACGATGCGGGCCTCTCACTCTGGGGCCTTAAGACCTCAATGGCCCCTTCCTTTGGAAAAGGACGGTTTCTCTATAGGTTGAGACATCTGTGCTAGGAGCTTCACTTAACATCTGCTAAATGCAGAAAGCATGCCTTAGTAGTTAGGATTTATCTGCAGGAATCCACATTCACCCACAGTTTCCTCCGTTTTCTGGCATAGGGCTATTTCCAATAGTTAACTATTTAAAAGATTCTGCCCAAGCAAGGGGAATGCGTACATACTTAGCATCGGGCTGATACAAGATGGTGGACTCCTAGAGAGAGAGAGAGAGACAGCTCTTCTTCTAAGCTTGGGCCTCTTTGCTGCCAAGAGGGAAAGATTGTTTATTCTGTACCTATCGAGAAGGAAGTCATTAAAACTTGCTGTCTTTGCTCTCGTCTTCATCCATCGAACAGGACAAAAGACATCAGAATTGAATGACCAGATAGCTTTTTGAAAGGGAGCTGTCTGAAGTAATGAAGCATGAGCTGGCACAGATGTGTTTCTCTGCTGGTCCCACTTAGCAGCCTCATCGTGATTTCCACCTGTACAGAGCAGGCAATCCAGATCCCCATGGGTTAGCACGGTATACAGAGCATTTATTGTACCAATTTTGATTCCTAAGGCTCGGGGGAAATTCTACCGGCCTCTAGATTTCTGCATTCTACGTCGTATCATGCGTGTTCTAATCAGTGAATTTGGCTTGGCTTATTCTCCTTGCATGTGTCTGTGTGCATTTTTCTGGAAGTTTGTAAAAAGTAGCTAGATGTAGGGCTATCGCTTATGAAAATAAAAGCCTCCGTTTGCAAGTGCTTAGTATCAGTTAGTCACTATGCTAAGCATTTTCTGTGCACTCTCTTCTCTCATTTTGTACTTCCTTGGGCATATTAGGATACATATCAGTTAATGCAATAGAAGCCTCAATAACAGAGGCTTAGACTGGCTCTAGTACCTTCTGTTTCATTGCTTTGGATTCCTTAAGCTTGTTCCCATCTGCATGATCCAACATGATTTGATATCAGCTCCATGTTCCAAGCTCTGGGAAGGAAGCTGAAGGTCACAGACCCAGAATTACATGTATTGTTTCTGTTTATAACCCTCTTGCTGGAAACCGGTCACCTGACAAGTCTAGTCACAGAGACCGGAAAATGTTGTTACCTGGGAGTCAAGTTTCCAGCTGCAATTGGGGGGTTCGTGAATGTATATTGTATCCAACCGGTAGAGTCTACATCCAGTGTATTTTATTACTCTCCTCATTTTATAGACGAGGAAATCTAGGTTTTAACCTGACTGAAGTAAGAAAGAGAATAAATGGTGGAATAAGGGATTTAAGCCAAGTCTTGTTTGACTCCGTGATCTCCGCATCTCACCCCACTGCCATATACCTTCCCTCTTTTTTTTTTTTTTATGGGACATGCCACAGGGCATTGTGCAGGAAGATCAAGACAACATCTTGAGAGGTTGCTGACATATTCAGAAGGGAGACTCTAGAGCTGGGTCAGACATTCAAGATCAGCGACCTCCCAAGCTGGCAAAGAAAATTCTGGCAGAGCGACAGATGTTCAGCAGCATGAAGGAGACTTAGGGACCCATGGCATTCGTCTGGCTTCTTCTTGTTCAACCCCGGACTCTGAAGGAAAACTTCTGGTACCTTCAGTGCAAAGATTTTTTTTTAGGTCTTTGGTTCCTGTGGTGGGAAATTAGTCTTTCTTATGGAGCTAGGGTGTTTCACCGCAAGAGAGAGGTGTGTCCCTTAGCACAAATGAAGGCTGGAGCAGGCTTTTGTTTTGTTTTGTTTTGTTTTACAAATTTATATTCAACAGAGGTGTTCAGGTTTTTTCAGTAGGAATTCTTATTCTCCGTGATCCCAGAAGACTAGAAGCCTACGTGGAAACCTTGAATTTTAAGTTTTTTGATGAATATTCAGAGGTGGAGTACCAACTTGATGGCTTGGCTGTTAGAAGCTGAATAAAGCCAGTCATGGAGAATAATTACATTTATGGTACAGTAAGTGTTGGTGAGAGAGGATAGGATGAGGTCTATGAAAAGGATGACATTTGTGATAAGTGTTGGGGCGGAAGTAATTATGGGTAAGTGTTATAAAGTAGAAATATAATGCGAGCCACACACATAACCTTACATTTTCTAATAGTTCACATTAATGAAAAGAAACTAGTGAACTAATTTTAATAATACATTTTATTTAAAACAATAGCTACAAATATCTACAAATATTATTATTTCAAGTTATAATCAATATAAACATTTAAAGATACTTCACTTTTTGGGGGGGTATGAAGTCTTTGAAATCTGTGTGTGTTTTACATTGACAACAAATCCAACGTGGGCTAGCCTTATTTCAAGTACTCCATAGGTGTATGTGGCTGGTGTCTCGTACTAAGCAATGTGATTGTAGCTAACTACTTCTGGAAGTTTAGCTGTGCAAATCTGCATGGTAGATTTTCAAGAACTCTTAGAGAGCTGTAACATCCCAACACCCCAAATGCCGCTTAACCAATATTGACCCACAATATAATATTCCCAACATGGTCTCAATTGTACTTGTTGTTTCTAATATCAGTTCTATGATATTAAAGAAGTCTGAACACAAAGGGTATTCCCGGACATAGGCTGAGTGAGTTCTGCGTGCCAGGAAATAGTAGCTTCTCCATGATTTTAAAGAAGGCCTATACCAAAGGCCAACTTCCTTGATGCTGGTTTTGTATGTAGGAGTTTCCACAAGAAGAGTATAATTGCTTAGGTAAACATATATTGCTTTATCACTTTTACATATGCCTAAAAATGGAATTTATGTTCCTCTGTTAGTGTTTATCAACCCTGGCTATATAAGAATTATCTAGAAGTGAGAGACTCTTTGGCAGTCATAACCTTCAGGATGGTTGTTGGGTAGGTTTACATTCCAAGTTTTCTACAAGGCATTTTGATGGACAGCGTGGGTTGAGACCTGCCACTATGGGGCTCTCCCCATATCTGGGAGATAGAAGGTAGTAATTGTCATGAGTGACAGTTAGTTGGCCTGGTTCTGGAAGATGGAAGGAGAGAGAAAATTTTGTGACTCAAAGGTAGAGAGAGCAGAGTGGAAGGAACAAAAAGAAGAAACTTTAGATGGAAAATCCAGAAATGATTTATTATCATCCTGACACAATCAGCCAGACATTACATAGGTAAGGGTTATACCATCTGTCTTCTGGAACATGGTCAACATTTAGAAAAAAAATTATTTGCAGGGTGCCTGGGTGGCTCAGTCTGGTAAGCGTCTGACTCTGAGTTTTGGCTCAGATCATGATCTCACAGTTTCATGAGTTCAAGCTCTGTGTCAGGCTCTGCTCTGACAGCAGGGAGCCTGCTTGGGATTCTCTTTCTCCTTTCTCTCTGCCCCTCGCCTGCTCACACTGTCTCTGGCTCTCTCAAAAATAAATAAATAAATCAATAATTTTAAAAATTAAAAAAAGAAAGAAACAAATTATTTGCTACATCTCTATTCAAACCCACCCTGTTTGCCTGCCTTTGAGAGACCCTCCAAAAAAAGATTCAATTGCGAATGAAATGTACAATTTTACGGTCGGTGAATGAAGAAGAAATATGTGATTTTAGAAACTTGAGATATTATAGAACACAGTGTTTCTTGTTAATATTAAAAAAAGAAAATTTTACATGATCTACCCATGTGATTACTTAGGCAAGAGGGTAATTAGATATTTCCCCCACGGTATTATTACAATGAGCATAAATTATCATCCCATAAGTAAATATCAGTATATTTCCACCTTTTAGATGCTTAACAAAAAAGCATTAGTAAGAATTATGGGATTTTTTTTGGTCACATGTCCTCTGTTCCATCATGCCCAGAACTTGTGCTTTGTGTGTGTGGACTGCTTTTCCAATCCCAGCTCATCCTCTCTGCTCATTGCCAGCTATGCACTGATCTGATGATGATGAGCCCGTGGAAATTCAGAATTATAGTACTTGCAAAGGGGGCACCTGGGTGGCTCAGTTGGTTTAGTGTCCAACCCTTGATTTCAACTCGGGTCATGATCTCAGGTAGTGGGATCGAGCCCCACATTGGGCTCTGTGCTGACATTGTGGAGCCTGCTTGGGATTCTTTATCTCTCTCCCTCTCTGCCCCTTGACCACCCCCCCCCCCAAATAGTCATTGAAGAGGGAGAGTGGCAGAGAACCACTCAGTGTGTGTGTGTGTGTGTGTGTGTGTGTGTGTAGAATCCCAGTTTAGCTGATTCAAGTATGTTCAGTCTAGGACTCAGTGCATGTCTGAGGATTTGTGGTTTAAAGGAGCCCAAAATGAACATAGCTTTTAGTGACAAAACTGATACAGAAGTTTAGGTTTTCTGATAGGTCAGTGATTTGGTCAATATCTTAGCAGTTGGACAGAAATGCCATTTTTTAAAAACCTAGTTTCCTTTAAATATTGGGTGGAAATTTAAAAAATACTTTCTAGCCATCAGATTAAAGAGTTATACTCTATCAATGAAATTCCATATTAAATTCAAACGTTGCTAAGCTTTTCTTAGCTGCCATTTGGCCAGCTCATTTATTGCATTTCCACTTAAGAAAAAAGTAAGATGACTCCTAAGAAAGGGTTAATTCCAAGTAAGAGACAGTCAGGCACACAAGCTTGATGTCATGCCAACAGCTCAGGACCAGAGAGGAAGGGAAATTTTTTTTTTTTTTGATTTGACTTTATCTTTTATTTTTTACAATTTACATCCAAATTAGTTAGTATATAGTGAAGCAATGATTTCAGTAGATTCCTTAATGCCCCTTCCCCATTTAGCCCATCCCCCTTCCCACAACCCCTCCAGCAATCCTCAGTTTGTTCTCCATATTTATGAGTCTCTTCTGTTGTCCCCCTCCCTGTTTTTATATTATTTTTGTTTCCCTTCCCTTATGTTCATCTGTTTTGTCTCTTAAAGTCCTCATATGAGTAAATCATATGATTTTTGTCTTTCTCTGACTGACTAATTTCACTTAGCATAATACCCTCCAGTTCTATCCACGTAGTTGCAAATGGCAAGATTTCATTCTTTTTGATTGCTGAGTAATACTCCATTGTATATATAAACCACATCTTCTTTATCCATTCATCCATCTATGGATATTCGGGTTCTTTCCATACTTTGGCTATTGTTGATAGTGCTGCTATAAACATGGGGGTGCATGTGTCCCTTCAAAACAGCACACCTGTATCCCTTGGATAAATGCCTAGTAGTGCAATTGCTGGGTCCTAGGGTAGTTCTATTTTTAGTTTTTTGAGGAACCTCCATACTGTTTTCCAGAGTGGCTGCACCAGCTTGCATTCCCACCAACGATGCAAAAGAGATTCTCTTTCTCTGCACCCTCGCCAACATCTGTTGTTGCCTGAGTTGTTAATGTTGCCATTCTGGCAACTGTCTCATTGTGGTTTTGATTTGTGTTTCCCTGATGATGAGTGATGTTGAGCATTTTTTCATGTGTCAGTTGGCCATCTGGATGTCTTCTTTGGAGAAGTGTCTATTCATGTCTTTTGCCCATTTCTTCACTGGATTATTTGTTTTTTGGGTGTTGAGTTTGATAAGTTCTTTGTACATTTTGGATACCAACTCTTTATCTGATATGTCATTTGCAAATATCTTCTCCCATTCTGTCAGTTGCCTTTTAGTTTTGCTGATTGTTTCCTTCGCTGTGCAGAAGATTTTTATTTTGATGAGGTCCCAGTAGTTCATTTTTGCTTTTGTTTCCCTTGCCTCCAGAGACGTGTTGAGTAAGAAATTGTTGCGGGCAAGATCCAAGAGGTTTTTGCCTGCTTTCTCCTCGAGGATTTTGATGGCTTCCTGTCTTACATTGAGGTCTTTCATCTACTTTGAGTTTATTTTTGTGTATGGTATAAGAAACTGGTCCAGGTTCATTCTTCTGCATGTCGCTGTCCAGTTTTCCCAGCACCACTTGCTGAAGAGACTGTCCTTATTCCATTGGATATCCTTTCCTGCTTTGTCAAAGGTTAGTTGCCCATACGTTTGTGGGTCCATTTCTGGGTTCTCTATTCTACACCATTGATCTGAGTGTCTGTTCTTCTGCCAGTACCATAATGTCTTGATGGTTACAGCTTTGTAGTATAAGTCTGGGATTGTGACGCCTCCTGCTTTGGTTTTCTTTTTCAAGATTGCTTTGGCTATTTGGGGTCTTTTCTGGTTCCATACAAATTTTAGGATTATTTGTTCTAGCTCTGTGAAGAATGCTGGTGTTACTTTGATAGGGATCGTGTTGAATATGTAGATTGCTTTGGGTAGTATCAACATTTTAACAATATTTGTTCTTTCTATCCAGGAACATGGAATCTTTTTCCATTTCTTTGTATCTTCTTCAATTTATTTCACCAGCTTTCTATAGTTTTCGGTGTATAGATTTTTCACCTCTTTGGTTAGATTTATTCCTAGGTGTTTTATGGTTTTTGGTGCAACTGTAAATGGGATCGATTCCTTGATTTCTCTTTCTGTCACTTCATTGTTGGTGTACAGGAATGCAACCAATTTCTGTGCATTGATTTTATATCCTGCAACTTTGCTGAATTCATGAATCAGTTCTAGCAGTTTTTTGGTGGAATCTTTTGGGTTTTCCATACAGAGTATCATGTCATCTGCGAAGAGCGAAAGTTTGACCTTCTCCTGGCTGATTTGGATGTCTTTTATTTCTTTGTGTTGTCTGATTGCAGAGGCTAAGACTTCCAATACTATGTTGAATAACAGTGGTGAGAGTGGAAAACCCTGTCTTAGCGTTGGGTCGCTTGTATATGGCTTTTATCATCTCGAGGTATGATCCTTCTATCCCTACTTTCTTGAGGGTTTTTATCAAGAAAGGATGCTGTATTTTGTCAAATGTTTTCTCTGCATCTATTGAGAGGATCAGATGGTTCTTGTCCTTTCTTTTATTGATGTGATGAATCACGTTAACTGTTTTGCAGATATTGAACTAGCCCTGCATCCCAGGTATAAACCCCACTTGGTTGTGGTGAATAATTTTTTTAATGTATTGTTGGATCCGGTTGGCTAATATCTTGTTGAGGATTTTTGCATCCATGTTCATCAGGGAAATTGGTCTATAGTTTTCCTTTTTAGTGGGGTCTCTGTCTGGTTTTGGAATCAGGGTAATGCTGGCTTCATAGAAAGAGCTTGGAAGTTTTCCTTCCATTTCTATTTTTTGGAACAGTTTCAACTCTTCCTTAAATGTTTGGTAGAATTCCCCTGGAAAGTCATCTGGCCCTGGACTCTTGTTTTTTGGCAGATTTTTGATTACTAATTCGATTTCCTTACTGGTTATGGGTCTGTTCAAATTTTCTATTTCTTCCTTTTTCAGTTTTGGTAGTGAATATGTTTCTATAAATTTGTCCATTTCTTCCAGACTGCCCATTTTGTTGGCATATAATTGCTCATAATATTCTCTTATTATTGTTTTTATTTCTGTTGTGTTGGTTGTGATTTCTCCTCTTTCATTCTTGATTTTACTTCTTTGGGTCCTTTCCTTTTTCTTCTTGATCAAACTGGCTAGTGGTTTATCAATTTTGTTAATTCTTTCAAAGAACCAGCTTCTGGCTGGGTTCATTGATCTGTTCTACTGTTTTTGTGGTTTTGATAGCATTAATTTCTGCTTTAATCTTTATTATTTCCTGTCTTCTGCTGGTTTGGGGTTTTATTTCCTGTTCTTTTTCCAGCTCGTTAAGGCGTAAGGTTAGGTTGTGTATCTGAGATATTTCTTCCTTCTTTAGGAAGGCTTGGATTGCTAGATCTTTCCTCTTATGATTGCCTTTGCTGTATCCCAGAGGTTTTGGGTTGTGGTGCTATCATTTTCATTGACTTCCATATACTTTTTAATTTCTTCTTTAACAGCTTGGTTAGCTCATTCATTCTTTAGTAGGATGTTCTTCAGTTTCCACGTATTTGTTACCTTTCCAAATTCTTTCTAGTGGTTGATTTCGAGTTTCATAGCATTGTGGTCTGAAAATATACACGGTATGATCTTGATCTTTTTGTACTTACTTAAGGATGATTTGTGTCCCAGTATATGGTCTATTATGGAGAACGTTCCATGTGCACTGGGGAAGAATACATATTCTGCTGCTTTAGGATGAAATGTTTTGAATATATGTGTTAAGTCCATCTGGTCCAATGTGTCATTCAAAGCCATTGTTTCCTTGTTGATTTTTGGATTAGATGGTCTGTCCATTGCTGTGAGTGGGGTGTGGAAATTTTGATTACAGTAGTGTTTGCCAATCATCTTGTCCCATGATCTAATCCCCAGGCATTTCTTCCTGGTTTTTTGGGAGAGGGTCTTGGAATAAGAACTGAGATCTCTGTCAGTTGTTGAAGAACCACAATGGTTCTACCTGCTAACTTGTGTAATGTGGAGGAGTACCTTGTGGGCAAAGACTATGTATATCCCTTCACTTGACATTGCCAATGGCACATGGATGGATGGAGGCACGAGTCTAAGGTCTGATCAGAACAAGAGAAGATGTTGGAGAGAATGTGCCATAGCCTAGAATGGGTACCAGCAAATATTAGTATTGGAGGCAACAGTGGTCACTGGAGGTGGCCCCAACGGCAGCTCTGGAATTGACAACAAGTGGTTTTCCTGTGGCTTCCTAGAATGGAGGTGCCACCATTGATTCCATGATAAGAATGGTTTGAAAAACTCCTCTGTTAGTAGAAAAACCTTTACATAAGCAGCAGCAAAGCAGAAGGCGGAGCGGTAGAGAAAGAAAATGGCAAATGTTCTAAAGACACTGAGGGAAATTAGTTTGGGCATATATGATCTAAGGCCTTAGATCCTTCCAGCAGAGATGAGGGGTAATTTGAAATAAGGGTAGGAGATCCATAATAGTTGTGCCTGAGCCAAAGAAATCATGGATTACAGTTATAAATGTGACTCTAAATCGAATTTCAGATTGGTGTAGCCATTAAAGTTACACCTGCACAAAAATTTGTAATAAAAATAACTTGTAGTGCACATGTAAATTGCATAATTCAAATTGTCTGAGCAAATATGTGATGAGAATTGTTTCTCCCCATAGTGCACATAGCCTAGGTTATTTTAGAAGTCATGTTGTATAAAACTGTTTACATCACTCTCACTTGTGGCTATTTTCCCCTTAAGATGGGAAACAAGTGTTATATGAAATTTATAGAACATTTAAAATTTTTTAATGTTTATTTATTTTTGAGAGAGAGAGACAGAGTGTGAGTGGGGTTGGGGCAGAGAGAGAGGGAGACACAGAATCCAAAGCAGTTTCCAGGCTCCAAGCTGTCAGCACAGAGCCCGACTCGAGGCTCAAACTCACAAACTGTGAGATCACGACCTGAGCTGAAGCCAGACGCTCAACCGACTGAGCTACCCAGGCACCCCTAAATTTATAGAACATTAAAAAATATATATTCTTTTTGCTTTAAGACATTTCAACTGTTATTAAGATGAAGGAAATAGACAGGCAAATCATTTGCTTTAGGTTTATTGAACTGACCTGGATTTGTGTCTGTAGACCCCATTTGGCTCCTAAGTGAGTTGAACCTCCTTCATTGACCTCAAAGGCTAAATATAAACACTCAGGAATGTATCCTTCTTTCTGAAATGAAGAAATATTTTATGGAGATACATGAAAGATAAAATATTTGGTCAGTTTACACAAATCAACACACATCAATTTAAGTTTACTTTCCTGTTTTTTTTTTGTTTTTTTTGTTTTTTTTTTTGTTTTTTTTTTTAATGGAGTAAGAGTTCTAGAACAACATTCAGTTTGGGAAAGAGCATTTTAATCAGATATTTGAGTTTTGAGAATTTCAATAGAATAAGAAAAGTTTCATTTATTGTCCTCTCAGAAAGAACTGCCTCCTTACAGTTAATCAGACAGATTTGCCCAGGAAATTAGGAGAACGTCTATTTGTGTTATCTTTTCCTGTTTCTGTTAATGCTAAAATTGAAACCATTGGTAACACTTTTTACCAACCATTCAGCACAATTATTTTCTGTGTTGTCTTCAAGTTGATGTTAGCAAAACCCCCTAATGGATAACTGTGTTCGTAAGATAATATTTTATAAAATCGTTCGTACATCGTTGGTTGGAGTAAGAATTCTTTTAAGAATGATTTTAACATTGAGAGATGTTGCGTTACTACTCTGGTTCATGGATGAGAAATGGGCTCACACATTTCAACCACTGGATCTATTTCTACGCCGGTGAAATTTATATAGCTTTAACATAAAAATGTGAACATAAGAATGTATACGAGGGTGGAAAGGATGGTTAAGAATCTTAGAATCGTGGAAATGCTAGACCGGAAATCACAAAGCTGGTATTGCAGAAGTCCAAGTCTTTTCCTAATATAAACAGCTGCACAGTAAAAGGACAGAACAAAATGTGACAGAACAATGTTTTCTGCCACATTAGCGATGCGATCATCGTCTTAGCAGCTGGACGTGTTACTGGATTGTTTACCCATATCCTCTGAAATAGATGGTGAAATTTTAAAAGACATAACTTCCTATCAGAATAAGAAGTTACACCATACCAATGCAGTTTCATATACATTCAAACTTTGCAAGCCATGATGTTGACTAGAGTCAATGGTTGCATTTCCATTTTAAGAACAATTTTGTTAGAAAAGTTGTTCGTGACCTTAGTATTTTGTGCTCTTAAATATAAATAAGTCCTTCATCTCCAAATAACTCCATTTAGAGTTTCTTTCAGATCACTTTTGTTTTCTATTAGAGAGAATTTAACAGCAAATTGACCAAAAACCTTATTTAAAAAAAACCTAGGGGAAGTCCTGAACCCTTTGCTTTAGGAGATAAAGTGTAGTTGTCTATAAATTTCCAGAGTTTTCAGAGAAAGGATTATTAATTAAGATTATTTAAACTAAATCTAATAATCCATGGTATTGATTGCTTCCATATTGAAATGTGCTGCACTGTGATGAAAACATTACTACCTGGGCAGACTGGGTGGCTCAGTCATTAAGGTTCCGACTTCAGCTTAGGTTATGATCTCAGGGTTTGTGAGCTCGAGCCCTGCATGGGGCTCTGTGCTGACAGCCTGGAGCCTGCTTTAGATTCTGTGTCTCCCTCTCTCTCTACTTCTTGCCTGCTCACACTCTGTCTGTCTCTCTCTCAAAAATAAATAAACATCAAAAAAAATTAAGAAAACATTACTACCTAAATGAAGTCTTAAACATAGTGCATAAATACAAGTAACCTTAGATCCATGAGGAAGACGTATTATTAAATGAATGATGGCGCAATAAAAAAGGTTAGGGTGGGGCTCTTGGGTGGCTCAGTGAGTTGAGCGTCCCACTCTTGATTTCGGCACAGGTCATGATCCCTGGGTCGTGGGAACGAGCTTCGTGTTAGGCTCTGCACTGACAATGCAAGCCTGCCTGGCATTCTTTCTCTGCCTCTGCCCCCCTCCCCTCTCCCCTGCTCACTTTCTCTCTCCCTATCTCTCTCTCTTAAAAAAGAAAAAAAGATTAGAGGGTGGTTGATGTTTAATTTCAGGTAGGTCCTAATTTGAAAGGCAATATTGCACGCTATATACATCAATTTATTTACATGTAGAATCATGCTGCCAGGCTTCAAGCTAGGAAAAAAAAAAAAAAAGGAAATCCACCTTGATATTTTTGGAAGGACTTTGAAATGTGTAAAAAAAATAGTATATTTATACTTCACCTTTGAATTATCGCCATTACTTAAGTAATGGAAAGATCTTCCAGTTTAGGAGCTAGCTACTTAGGGACACACTCTACCGCTGCGGATTTGAGGTCCAGGGGAGCACAGGATGCATTAATGCCTCGAGGTGCTTTGGGATAATGCCCTGCAGGAATTATGCACTCAACGGCACTATGGTGGTTTGAAAGTTAAGATGCCTCATAATCCACCACGAGGGAGGGCCTTCGGGGAAGAAAGAATATGGCTCAATTAATTAGTACTTGTTAGCAAACTTCTACTGTTACCCTATTTAGATTTTCAAATCACTGATATCTCAAATACCCACAAGATGTGGAAAGGAAGTAAGAATAAGCAGTTGAGAAGGCGAATTTGCCCAACAGGGCACCCGTTCTGGAATACAGGGTTAGTGGTCAAGTAATTGGCACAGGCTAGCTTTTCTGTAAAGATGAAAAAAGAACTATTATCCATTTGCTGTTTTTAACCCGGCTGTTAAAGAAATTCATGCCTTTCAGTTTGAATTTCTGAGTAAGACGAATACTCTTGATGATGACCAACGGACTCCTATGCAAAATCTAATATAAATAATTTAATTTTTGAGAGCGCTCTGGAGCTTTTCTGGGTGTTCCTTTTCTTAAAAAAAATTTTGTTTTAATGTTTATTCGTTGAGAGTGACAAAGTGTGTGGGGGGGAGGGGCAGAGAGAAAGGGAGACCCAGAATCTGAAGCACGCACCAGGCTCAGTGCTATCCGCACAGAGCTCGATGTGGGGCTCGAACCCACAAACCATGAGGTCATGACCTGAGCTGAAGTTGGATGCTTAACCCACTGAGCCACCCAGGTGCCCCTGGGTGTTGCTTTTCTATTCTCATTTTGTCTTCTAAGTGCCTATTGTTGGTATTTAGAAAAGTTAATGATTCTTAACGATTACCTGGTTATTTTCAAGCTATTGTGTCAATAATATCTCCTTTGTTCTAAAAGTTTTTTTGTTACATCTCTTATGTTTTCATGGTAGGGAAGCATATCATCTTCAAATAATAATTGCATAAGATATAATGATTTTCAATAGTTTGAGCTCATCTATTGTTCTAACTGCTTTGGCCAAGATTTCTAAGAGAGTGCTGAATAATAGTATTGATAGTGAACATCTGAATCGTACTTTGAGTTCTTGTCATTAACTTTTATTTTTGGATGTTTATTTGGGTTGTGTTGTTCTGTTTAAATATTTAGCATAATACTATGCTTTATCACAGTAAGACGTATTCTTGTATCTTTAGTTGCCTTTAAGTTAAATGTAAAATATGTTTGGGGGTGCCTGTGTGACTGTTGATTAAGTATCTGACTCTTTTTTTTATTTTAAATTTTTTTTAAGTTTATTTACTCTTCAGAGAGAGAGAGAGAGAGAGAGAGAGAGACAGAGTGCGAGCAGGGAGCGAGAGGGGGAGACACAGAATCCAAAGCAGGCTCCAGGCTCTGAGCTGTCAGCACAGGGCCCGATGGGGGGCTCGAAATAACGAACCGCGAGATCATGACCTGAGCCGAAGTCGGATACTCAACGGACTGAGCCACCCAGGCGCCCCAAGCATCTGACTCTTGATCTCAGCTCAGGCATTGATCTCAGCCCAGGCATTGATCTCAGCCCCACGTTGGGCTCTGTGCTGGGCATGAACCCTATTTAAAAAAATATATATATATACACACATATTTTTTTTTTTTTTAATTTTTTTTTTCAACGTTTTTTATTTATTTTTGGGACAGAGAGAGACAGACAGAGCATGAACGGGGGACGGGCAGAGAGAGAGGGAGACACAGAATCTGAAACAGGCTCCAGGCTCCGAGCCATCAGCCCAGAGCCTGACGCGGGGCTCGAACTCACAGACCGCGAGATCGTGACCTGGCTGAAGTCGGACGCTTAACCGACTGCGCCACCCAGGCGCCCCCACACATATATTTTATATTTTATTATATTATTCATTATATACATAATATATATTATAATATTGTATTTATATATTACAATATTAGATATTATATATTTACTTACATTTATTATTTATATTATATATATTACAAACATAATATATATGTGTGTGTGTATATATATACACACACACACATATATATGTATATATATATAAAATGTTTGTAAATCAACCTTATAAAACAGTATTTGGATTGATTTAGTATGGTAAGGCATGTATAAGTTTGACATAGTTTTCACTTTCTATATTCTATTACAGCCCCTGATTTCCACATATGTATATGTAAACTGGCATTGTGGACATTTAAACCTGAGTTCTTCATACTGGATTTTCAAAGAGGGGAAAATAGGAAGGTTTCCCAAATGTATTCATAAAGTGCATAGCAATTCAGTTTCATTATACTTACGTAGCCTTCATGCCTTTAAAAGGAATAGTGTTCGGGAGAATATCCTAGTTTGTAAAATTTTGGTGCATGGCTAGCATCATAGAATGTAAACCGTTTAGTTAGTAATTTAGTTTGCATGCAGTTCTCCTATTTTTATTTCACTGACAGTATATCACAGAAAACATGATGGTTGGTGATAAAAGGCTGAGCTCAAACAGGTGGATTCACAGGAAAAGGACAAGAATGGAGTCGATAAAAACCTCCCAAGGAACAGATAGATGCCTTCAGATTTTCCTCCTCGGGAGCTAATGGAGCTGATTTGAAAGGAAGTGATTGCCTCGTTGAGCCAAGACACTGCCATGATTCACGCTAACCTTCCTCTGGTGGGCAATTTCGTTCTCGCTCTTACAGCCCCCAAGGAACTGCATGGGTGCACACTGGAGTATTTCCTGACCAAAGTTCATGTACACTGTAATTTAAGTAAAAGCCCTGATTACATTCTGTGCTGCTCTGAGTTAAATGATAGGAAAACCTGATATGTGTGGAAGGGCAGAGGCAAGTACATGTGTTCTCCACCCCCAGTTCAGTAAAAAAAATAGCACAAGAAATGAATCAACTGAGGCTGATTCTAAACATTGAATGGCTAATTCTAGGAAGTTGGAAACAACAACAGAGTACCAAGAGTACCTGTAAGACCAGTGTCCTGCTTTATTAATTTATGTATCACATCCAATTGCTTCAATGCATCCTGTAAGATATATATTTACACGTGGGGCTGTCAGATTATTCATCTGAATATAACAGTTAAATGCCAGCGAAATTAGAATCTGTTGTATGTATGTTGCTTGATGCCCTACTTTGAATTTCTCAGTGGGTCTATTAATTTTCCTGTGAGATGATTTTAGATATATCCAAATGCATATTCTGAATGACTAGGGCACTTTCAGAAATTTATCCTATTAGCAACCTACCTTCTGGTAATTTACACCCTATTCAAAAGCCATCCCACTTTATTATAGCCTCACACTATCCAATGAAACTTGAGCAAAGGAGCTAGTAGTGTTAGGAGGAAGTCTGTTATTTCCGAATGTATCATAGGTTTGCTGTGCTTTACTGTCTTAGACTACTGGATTTAGCCTACTGTATTCAGGTTAGTGGTTTATCAGGGCAAGACATAACCGTAAAGAGGAGGAATTGTTCTGCCATTTAAGTGTAGGTTCTTATCTGACTCATAGGCTGATTTATTGTATAGCAAGAACTTGGCAAAATCATAAGACATTATAAATAATAGGTTATAAGTATTGCAGTATGGCTTCACTATCTCTATAGTCTTGAGAATATAGTGATTTGATCTTGAGTGTAATTCTTAGTGTGAAACAAAGGCATATGCAAAACACGTGACCCTTACTCGTCTTTGAGTTGCGTCATCATCCTTATCTGGCTCTCATTTTTTCCCACGACACTTATCACCATCAAAAAAAAAACCCCACAAAACCTATAAAATATACATATTTGTTTGCCTTGATTCTTCCACTCCCAGAATGTAAGCTCTGGGAGGGGAAGGATATTGAGCATTTTACTTTACTGACATATTCACATAAAAAGCACTCAATAAATACTGGTCGAATGAATAGATAGGAAACATCATACCAGCAGAAAGTGCAAAAACGTAATAATCATTTGAACAAAAACATGAGTTAAACTCCATTCTGGGACTAGTGAGGAAGTCTGGATGCCATTACTTACTTTACGATATTGTAACTTCAGGGGACTGAGCAAAATCGAACAGCATCTGCTAACGAAACATGCTTCTCATGTCTTTACGCTCTTTGCATCTTTTCGCCTTTGCCCATGCTTCCCCTTCCATGAAAAATTCCTTTCCCTGGTAGTTTTAGATTTGGCTAATTCCTGATCACATTTTGAAACTTAACATCAGGTAGCAGTTTCTCCGGGAGTCTTCTCTAAGTCCCCAGTATTATGGGTTAGATGTTCCTGCTATGTGCTAGAACAGAACTCCTTTACCACAGTATTAAATCTTACCAGATTGCATAGTTTCCCTTCCTTGTTCTCTGAGCTCATTGTGCTCTGAAGGCAGAGGCCATGGTGCTTTGTTTGTTCCTTGTTAAAATCCACAAACATAATATTTTGTTCCTAGAGAGCACTTAGTTAAAGAGCAAAGGGAAGAGGGATCTTGGAGGAAAAGATAGAGGAGGTGGGCAATAGAAAGGAAGAGACGAATAAAGAGTGGGAAAAAAGTCGTTCAGTTAATCAAGACAAATCATCTCAGACAGGGAAGAATTTGCAGTAGGTTTCCGAGAAGGGTTGATTTAACAAATGAATTCAGATGTTATGAGTACCTCTGTGTGCCAGGCACACTTCTAGACCCCGAGGGGGCTGCAGTAAACAAAGAGATAATGTCATTGTCCCCATGGAACAATTTTATTTTAGGTTAGTCTGAAAACATGTTTTTTAGGTTTTGATTTTTTTTTTTTTAGTAAGGGAGACAGACAATAAACAAGCATAATATTATATATCAAGTATAATATATGTTATATATTATATTGTATATGTAACACAATGTACAACATGATGTAAAATATAGTGGAAAATACACAAATTGTAAAAATATATGAATTATACAACATATATGAATTTTATAAAGACATATGAATTAAGATATATGAATTATATAAAAAATGAATTATATAAATATATGAAATAGAAATAATGAATTCTATAAAATATATAAAATACATGAAATATATATTCATAAAATATATGAATTATATAAAATATAAGAAAAATATGTGAATTATATAAAATATATGAAATACAAAAAATATATGAGTTACATAAAATATGTGGATTATATGAAGGTATATGAATTATATAAAAATATATGAAGTTATGAAATATACAAAAATATACGAATTACATAAATTATATGAACTACATAATGATATATAAATTATATAAAGATATGAATTATATAAACTATATGAATTCCATAAAATTAATATAACAAGATAACATAAGATAAGAAAGATAAGATAAGCTAAACTTTGGGGATGCTAAAAGGGAACCCGAGGATTGCCTGTCTTACTTTGTAAAGATTCCTTATTAGCGTTTACCTGTCCTCTCCCAGAATGCAGAGCACAACATAAATCACTCCAGGCATGGCATTTATAACTTACATGTGTGCCTCTGCCTAGAATGAATGTGGGAGGAACGATTTGCATAGATGTCAAAACCATACGTGGACCTTTGAGGGGCCCACCTCCCAGGGGCTTGCGGAAGCACCCAGCCCTGAGGGGACACTCGGTGGGGGGGGGGGGCTGGAGTCTCCCAGCAATCCCAGGGGGCAGGCCCCCTTGCACAGCTGGGCGGGACCCTCATTTCTCCACTGACAGCAGGGATTGAAAAATGGTTACGAACCAAATAAATTTGGCTAATACATTTGGTTACAAAGCAAATCAACTTCTCCAGACTTCTGGTTAAAAATGACTTCCCTCTGTTTCTTTCTCCAAGGTCTTGATTCTCTCGGTGTTATTTACTAAGTCGTTTCAGGAGACAAAGAATTGAGTTTTGTACTTGATGGGGGGAGATTGCAGGATCTGGGCACCGATTGTTGACGGCTGTCGCTTCCGTTAATAGTAAGAAATAGACCACCCCTTGCGCTTTCATATAGGCGAGTTATTTTGCGAGCATATGGAAGACTGAGCTTAGGGTACCACAGTGCTTTGTAGTAGAGGGGGAAAAAAACCAAAAACAATCACAGTGAATGAGGGAGAACGGCTGTGTTATTGCAGTACACAAGACTTTGATTACATACTGCCAAGATTCATACCAGCCTAGTGGTTGTTGACAGATAAAGTAACAAAAATGAAACTCATTTATTTATTTTTTTCCTTTATTGAGACCTCAAGGAAAAGCAGATTTTCAGTTCTTGTACTTACTACGTTGATGGAACAGAGACTGACAGCAAAAATGTGCCAGTCCAGAAATATAAATTAAACCTCGGTTCATATCAAAATTCCATTTAGTCTTGGAAAAGGAAACGCTGGTTGGATTATTTTTGATCCTAAATCAAATATACCGTGGAGTATTACCGTGTGCCTAGTATATGTTAACCCTTTCCTGTGAACAATACTTTCAAAAGTACTATTGTTTTCAGACTACGATGCTTTATTTCTTGGACAGTGTTGGAGGCAACTTGAATTATCGTCAGAGTAGATTATATTTTACTGAGTTCAAATTACTAGCAACGGACATGTACATTTCGGTCTGCAGGAAGTATGAAACTAGATTTGGAAAATTGATAACAGGCCCTTTTCTCTCTTACAAAGTCATATTCGATGCTGCAGGTTGATTATCGAGATAAGGACAAAGGTAAGTGGGAAACATAAAGTGAGAGTTTTGGGTTAGTTTGTTGAGAGCATTGATGTGTTTTGACCAGATTTCTGACTGCATCATTGGTACCTTCCCTTCATGTAACTTAACTTGACAGAACAAAAAAGACCTATAAGCAATACCATCTCTCACTTTCTTTTCTTTTTCTCTGTCTCTCTCCCTCTTCTTTTCTTCCTTCCTTCCTTTCCTTCCTTTCCTCCTTTTCTCCTTCCTTCCTCTCTTCCTCCTTTCCTTCCTTCCCTTCCTCCTTCCTTCCTTCCTTCCCTTCCTTCCTTCTTTTCTTCCTTCCTTCCTTCTTTTCTTCCTTTCCTTCCTTCCTTCCTTCCTTCCTTCCTTCCTTCTTTCCATTCCTTTCTTCCCTCTTTTCCTCCTTCCTTCCTCCTTTCCTTCCTTCCTTCCCTTCCTCCTTCCTTCCTTCCTTCCCTTCCTTCATTCCTTCCTTCCTTCCTTCCTTCCTTCCTCCTCTCTCTCTCTCTATTTTCTCTCTCTCTCTCTCTCTTTTTATTCAACTGTCAACATGGAAATTTTCTACAGTTTCTCATAATGAAGGTACTAGTAAGTCGATGACAGAATTCTGGAAACAACAACACAGTTTACTTTGGGAATGATATACAAGCAGGCAAACACAATGATCGGTGAACTTGAAACATCACTGTAATCCAACAGTGTCCATTTTTTGAGTCTATCTTAAACATAATTTTGCTTCAGTTTTTTATATTATTATTCTAAAGTCTACATTTGATAATTTTCTCATTAATTTTTTAGCAACCGAAAGATAGCATGAACTTGTTTCTTGAATTACCTTTTCTGACCTTTTGCAAGATGATAATTACAAAAAAGGAGGCCTGGAAGGACTTGTACAAAAATTAAGCTTATAAAGTAGCTAAAATGGCCCTTCTGTGCTGGTGTCGATTTCAAAATTAACATTTTGGTTCATGTGCTTCTAATAATCACTGACCCTTACTTCGTGTACTTTCCACAGGAAATGAATACAGCAGAAATTACTTTGACCCACTGATGGATGAGGAAATAAACCCAAGGCAGTGTGGGATGGAGGTCAGCAGAGAGGGTGAGCTAGAATTAAGTATGTAATTTTTGTGTCAGAATATTCTTTTCCATTCATGAAAATGAGGTGACAAAGATCACACATGCAGTTCCGTTTAGATTTTGCAGCTTACAATTTAAATGGTAAGTTTTAACCACTAACAACGTGATGGGCAGCGAAGGTAATTTTTGATCAAGGACAGCCAGCTGGTCAGATAGAAGCAGCAAGAATTTGCTTTCATTTGACACGGGGCCTTAAGCAGTTTGGTGTCATTATAAGGCCTGTGTTATGTATATGAGGCGCATCATTTCTTTCCAAATGCCGCCTCTGCTCCTTGAGCTTAAAATGAGCATTCTTGGATGCAGCGCAAAATTCATCTAGCGTATGGAGCTTCCGTGCCTAGTGACTACTGAATTCCTTTCATTGGAACGCATGGAACCACCACTTAAGTTTTGAACCACAAGGTGCAGTGATATGACTTCTTATTTCTTCTTCTGTAACCTTGAGTCTGGTTGCAGTTGTAAAATAACAAAGACCGTATTTCACCGTTGGGCGCCAGTCACAGAATCTGCACTTTTTAGTGAAAGAGAGGGGTAAATCCTCCGATAAAAGGGATCAAACACAGTGCAAACATTTTTCGAAAAGACAGTTTTCAGTAACTATGCCTAATTTTAGACGATACAGGATCCACGGGTATCATCAGAAGAGACATGTACAAGAGAAGGCGAGGACTTACTCTCAGGATAGTTTTTAGCAGTAGCCCAAAGCAAGGTGAACTGAAAACTGAAAAAAAAATCCCAGCCTTTTATTTGCCCAATACACTTGGGGGATGAAAGGTAATCCCAGTGAATTCTGGAGAGGACTTAATTGGTTGGATTCTTCTTGAAGTCTGTTTTAATTCCTCGGAGATCACAATATATAGTTGCATTGGGGGGATTTTTGTAATGTCAGGACGAAAGTGGACTTAATAAGATGTTCGATAAGATATGAATGGCTCTACCCATGGACAAGTAAGTGTAATGGAATAAAATATTGTGGGTCACTCTCCCTTAGTCCGCAGTGATTGTCCAATGCCTGTACTTCCCTCTGGGTCCTACATTTTCAAGCAGGTGGCCATCTTTACATCCAGTTTGCCAACTATCTTCACCCTGGTTCAGCTTTGTTCTCATATTCATTTGTTTATCATTTGCTTTTTTCCCCCCGAGTCAATACAGCTTTTATCACATCTTGAAAATATCACAGATACGTCTGAAAAAAATCACCGGCATCTTGCTGTTTCTGTAGTTGGACGACTTAGATCTTACTCATCAGCCCTGGTGAACTGTTCCTTTCTCAGAAACATAGATAACATTCCCAAATTTTCTGACATCCTTGTTTTGTTTTTTTTTTTAATTTTTTTTAATGTTTATTTATTTTTGAGACAGAGAGAGACAGAGCATGAACGGGGGAGGGGCAGAGAGAGAGGGAGACACAGAATCGGAAGCAGGCTCCAGCTCTGAGCCATCAGCCCAGAGCCTGACGCGGGGCTCGAACTCACGGACTGCGAGATCGTGACCCGAGCTGAAGTCGGACGCTTAACCGACTGAGCCACCCAGGTGCCCCCTGACATCCTTGTTTTTAACTGTTGTAGCTTACCTAGTCAAAGCAACTGAGTTCAATCCAAGTTCAATGTCGTTTCCCTCAAGAATTCACTCATCTTTCTGGGCTTGAGAGATTGAACAAACAATGTCGGGCCTCATCGAAACCCAGCAGATGTATTTCTCACCCAAGAAATTCCGGATTCCAACAGGAGAACCATTCTCCTGAATAGCAATGTTGATGGGGAAGTGAGCATCCATAGACCTGATCTTGTAACGGAAGCCCAGTGTAACGCCCTTGACCGTGGTCTGTATGTGACTACGGATGCTGCAAACAGTAGCCAGTTTTTTCTTTTTTAAAAATTTTAAAAAAATATTTATTTTATTTTTGAGAGAGAGAGAGAGAGAGACAGAGTGTGAGCAGGAAAGGAGCAGAGAGAGAGGGAAACACGGAATCCAAAACAGGCTCCAAGCTCTGAGCTGTCAGCACAGAGCTCTACACGGGGCTCGAACCCACGAACTGTGAGATCATGACCTGAGCCGAAGTTGGACGCCCAACCGACTGAGCCACCCAGGTGCCCTGCCAGTTCTTTTCTGTTTCCCACCATTTGTCAAGTCAGAACCTCTTCCTTTTCTTTCCAAAGAGACTGAGCTCTGTATTGACCTGATTTAAGTCCCTTCACAGGATTCCTCCGGGGCCCTTCACGAGAACAGTGCTTCCCTTCAGAGTGATGTCGACATTTTCTGGGAGGTTGTCAGTCTCATTGCTGAGAATCGTCTTGATTCTTGCAGTAGGTGTGGCAAAGCTATTTATAATTTGTTCTCTACTTACTTCCAAAACAGTTTGAGGCAACGTATAATAGAAATGTAAATGTATGTGGTGAAAGCAGAGTTCAAATATAGATGAAAGAGGGATTTGGGGGCACCAAAAAAGAGAGAAGTAAATGTATGAGAAATAGAGGACGGTATTATACCTATACTCAAGCACTTATCTTACTTTGTGCTTCCTGGAATTTAAATATAAAGGGACATATGTTAGACAACGTTCAATGTTTCGTAGAATTTATGACTCTTTTTCAGTGTCAACAATCTACCAACACCACCACCATTTTCTCTTTTTAGCAATAAGTCCTGGCAGGATAGTATGTTAATTTTTATGTAACAAAGATTGTAGAAACAATGGACAATTGGTTCTTGGCTCTTGGTAAATACACTTTACTTAATATGGACTTCAGATCTCAGTGCTTCTATATACCGTCCACTCCAAAGCTACATAGCATTTTATTATTTTACAATTGTGTATATGATTTGATGTAGGTAATATTAGCTTACGTGTCAGGGGTCTCCAAAGAAACAGAGCACAGAACCAATAAATAGGCTCTCTTTTTGTTTGTATGTATTACATAATAATAATATACATGTATATAATACATATATTTTATGTATATATATATGTGTGTGCATACACACACACACACACACACACACACACACACACACATACAGAGGGAGAGATAGAGACAAAGAGTGACAAAAAGAAAGGGAGATTTATTTTTATTTTCCGAAATTGGTTCATGTGACTGTGGGGGCTGGCAAGTCGATCTGCAGGGCAGTAGGGCAGGCTGGTAGGATGGAGATTCAGGTAAAAGTTGATGTGAAATTCAGGCAAACATTGATATGCAGTCTTGAGACTGAATTCATCAGGGCAACAGACTGGAATGGAGGCATAGTTTCTATCTTGCCGTGTTGAGGAGAATGACTTCTTTGGGAAACCTGCATTTTCCCGTATGTCTTCAACTGATCGGATGAGGCCCACCCACATTATGTAGAGTAATTCGCTTTACTCAAAGTGTACCAACGTAAATGTCAATCACATCTAAGAAATACCGTCACAGCAGTATCAAGACTGACGTTTGACCAAACCACTGGGTCCCACAGCTTACCCCAGTTGACACATCAAGTTAACCATCACATGTTGAATTTATTTAATAATAACTAACTAATTCATAATAATACCTTACAGAGTGTTGAGGCCCATGGATTTGACACACAAAATGTGTTTTCCCTGATCACCAGACTTTAATTATGCTTCTCTTTCTCTCATCACTCTTTTTTTTTCCTTTGACATGCATCCTAGTTATTATTTACATATTTATCGCTATACTTATTTCTTTAGCAGCTTTCTTTTCCACTAAACCTTAAAGGTCCTTAGACTCCAGCGTAATGTTTGGCTCATAAGATACATGAGATCTCGTTCTTTGTTGCCTCTCAGCATCTCTGCTGTTCCTACCCAGTCTCGAGTGAACACCAGCTCCTATCTGGAATATTTTGGACTGCTTTTGTCCACATCCGTGCCTTCTCTCCTTTAATCTGTTGTCCACACAGCGTCTCGCCACTCCCTCATTGATGCTCTCTTATTGCTGCCTATTGCTTTCAAGGTAAAGACCAATATACTGTCCTTCATCTCAGGTTCCTGCCATGTGCTCACTGCGCTCTGGCCACGTGGGACTTCTTCTTGTTCCTTATATTCATGGAGCTCTTTCTGGACACCAGACACTCACAGGTGCTGGGGCAGCCTCCTTACTGGCCATTGGACTCTCTTCCCGAAGTTTTGGCTTAAATGTCAATTTTCAACTCCCTTGACTAACCAAGGTGATGTTTCCCTGTATACCTTCTTTATCACACTCATACGGAATGATCACTAATCTCTTTATTAGTGAGGTTATCCGTGATATGTATTTCTCCCCATATTCTGAACACAGAGGGCAGAGATATTGCTTACCTTGTTCACTGATGAACTTTTTTAAGTTTATTTTTTTTTATTTTGAGAGAGACAGAGTCAGCGTGAGGGGAGGCGCAGAGAGAGAGGGAGACAGAGAATCCCAAGCAAGCTCTGCCCTGCCAGCACAGAGCTAGACAAGGGGCTTGAACTCACGAAACTGTGAGATCGTGACCTGAGCTGAAACCAAGAGTCGGACACTTAACCGACTGAGCCACCCAGGTGCCCCATGCTGATGAATTTTTAAATCTTACCGCAGCAGATGGCATAGAACATGAATCGACTTGAGGAATATTTGTTGAGTTCGTGTATAAATGACTAAACAAACGTGAAGTGCTAAGCATAATATCCAAAACCTGGCAAGTCTTCTGTAAACATTGGTTATTATGACTTACTGAGTGCTCAAGGGATGTCTTCAGGTGGGTATAGTAGCTCTGACCCACCAATGCAAAATCACCCAAAGTAGTTGTTATTATTTCCACTTTTAAGATGAAGAAACAAGCTTAGAAAGATTTAGTATTTTTCTTCAGATCACAGAGATCTGGCAAGCATGGAGGGGACCCCCATCTTTGGCTCTCTCTGTTCTCTTTCTCCTCGGGAGTTACATTTGTGCTGTTGGCTTTCTCTACCTTTCCCTTTGGGAAAATTTCTGGAGGGGAAAATAAGCAGATTCATCCAAATTGTTGAATTTGAGTTTGAAGGGGACATTCTCTTGTTTTCAGTTTCTGTCTTATGTAACCCGTTTGACTCTCCAGGGTTTTACTGGGGCATCATTGAGGGGGTTTCCCTACCGGGTCTGCCTGGTAAGGAAAGAAACCAGAACCTCTATAACAATTATTGGTTAGGGGTCTCTTATTCAGGTTTCTCTCATACAACACCCCAAAAGTGGTCTAGAATTCATTACTTCATAGTGAAAACACAAACACTAATTCAGAATCACAGAATCTAAACTATTGAAACAGTATGCACTTCATACACTTGCTAAATGGTTAACAAACAAGTTGGGGGGGGGGTGGCTGCCCTTTGCTGGGTACCTACTCTATGCCAGGAATGAAGCGAGGTGCTTTACGTGTGTTATCTTCTTAACCCTCACAACCACTTCATCTTTGGGGCAAGGAGATTCGAGTTCAGGGACTCTAAGAATCTGCCTCAGGTTACAGAGCGAGTAAGTGGCAGAGTTGGGATCTGGACGTAGGTTTGCCTCTCTCTAAAGATGTTATCTCTGTATTGATCCCATTTACCTTTTGGCTATCCATTCGTTTTAACATCCAAATGTATGTTCATTTATTCTTGTCTGTGACCCCCATCGATGTGTCAGGACCACCAAGTCCTTATATTGAAGCTTTTATTACATCTGTAGGTATTTCCCCATCTATGCCTTTGCTATTGCTCATTGTTAACTTCCAAATAAGATTCTTTTATGAGCCATATATCAGCTTTGTAAGTTTTGTAACTATTCCACTAAGAGTTATAAAGATCCAGGCAATGCTGGAATGCAAGTTCATGCTTCCCTGATGCAAAATTTGCAAAATGGCTTCCAGAAATGGCCCCTCTCCATTTTCCCAAAGTGTTGGGGTGGTAGGAGGTTTGTGCTGGCCCTTGTCAGGAAAAGAACGCTTGCAGGTCAACTGCTACTTGGGAAAGCCATCTGCAGGATTCAATGAGCAGAAGCTACTCAACTTTAAAGACCTTTTTAGGTTGCCCTTTCAACCATTCTATCTGACTCCAGCAACCTAAGCCTATGAGTATAGGCTACACTGGATTTTTTCCCCAACACTAATGTTCAAAAGATCATAAGCATGGATAGAAAGGGGAGACCTGGAATTTTCAGGAGCTTCTAACTGGCTCAGTGAAGACCCCTCAAGGCTCTTCTAGACCACTTGGTGGTAGAGTTTCAGGTGTGAGTTCCAGAATTAATGACCATCTTCAGTATTGGCTCACCCATGGAGTGCAAAGAGAGAGATAAGTAGTAAGAATACTTGGGCTGGATTAAAACTACTACTGTAAAAGTGCAACCACAGTTTAGCTGGTTCACTTGCCTTCTATAGGAAGGGGAACATATTTGATGTATGTATGTATATTCGAATTCTAAGACTGGGGTGGTCATCCACATTAGCATCGTTTATGTTTGGTTCTTTCCAGCAGCAAATCTACCTGGATGATTCTTTAAACCCTCTTCCAGTGTCGTGTTTTTATGATTATGTGTTTTTTTTTCTTTGATTCTTTGGTTGTTTGTGTTTTTTGTACTGACATAACCTTGTTACTTTAGGTTCACAAAAGAACTAAGTAGCATTTGTATTTGCTATTATATTGCATTAGCATATATATGGGAATCTAAGACCACCTAACACCACCCATGTTTGTTGTTTCTTATATATATTCAGTAAAAAATAAGTTATACGGCGAGTATTAGTAGAAAATGTTCATTTTGCTAAAATATTCTTTTCTATGATTTGACAAACCATAATGGCTTGTTCTGAAATGACTCTTGTGTAGTATATATCATATTCCATTGAATATTAGATCACTTTTAATGGAGAAGAAGTATCCTATTATGAATAGCCTGTGATATACATTTAAAAGTCCTTGTTCCAGTTATCATTGATTTACTAAAGGTTTTTTTTTTTAATTTCAGAACAAGGCAGCATATTGGATAGAATTTGTGTCTATGACCTATAAATAACTAAATAGCCATAATGGTTGATAATTTCTTTTTGTAATTAAATTAACTGATAAGAAAGTTACCATAAATATGTTCTTTTAGCACCCCTGCAAGTTGATACTAGAATTCTCAATGATCGATTAATGAAGCTGTTTGAGGAGAGAGGACAAGGAGAAGCCCAAGGTAAGAGACTAATTATTTTCAACCTTTTGTATTAACATTAGTTGCAAATTCATTAAGACGGTTTCTTGCAAAAGCTAATCTGTATTAAATATAACAATTGATTGGTGACCTATGTGTGCTTCTGATGGCTGAAAATCCCTAAATATAGCTAAAGTTGGGGGGAAAGCTAAACATGGCCCAATTTTCTATAAGTACATAGAATTTATAACCCTAAATGGCAAAAATGATTTACTTACTATTGCGGGATCTTACAATGGCATATGGCATATTTGGATTCTCTAATATGAAGCCATTCTTTTTAAAGAGTGTGTTTTAGCTTTTAAATAAGTGCTTTGGGTGATAGAAGACAAGTAGTATATCGTCTTCAATCTTAGCATGGGAGTTCATATTTATGAATGTTAGGCTCTTTAAGTAAGTAATTCTCATGTGTATTAATCTAGGAATTTAAAGGTAATCCCTTAAAAACTAAAATCTAAATTCTTAGGTTAACACATACAAATTCATGCCAGAACCACACTGGAGTTTTTACCAAAGCATTAAGTGTCAGTTGTATACACATGCATTCAAATTCATGGGGAAAAATTCTATTTTTTTTTTCTTTAGTGTTTGCTTAGTTCTTCTCAAATGATCATTTTGTCTTTCTTATTTATTTAAAAAAATTTTTTTTAACGTTTATTTATTTTTGAGACAGATAGAGACAGAGCATGAACGGGAGAGGGTCAGAGAGAGGGAGACACAGAATCTGAAACAGGCTCCAGGCTCTGAGCTGTCAGCACAGAGCCCGACGTGGGGCTCGAACTCACTGGCCGCGAGATCGTGACCTGAGCTGAAGTCGGACGCTTAACCGACTGAGCCACCCAGGCGCCCCTAGGCCCCGTTTTTAAATCCCCATTTACAGAATAGCATCCCCTAAAAATTTTATTCCTGCCTAGATACATCTCCCCTTTGCTTTTTAATGATCAGATTGTGTAACTTTTTATTTCATTTTGTCTTTATAAACCAAACAAACTCATTTTTCAAGCCAGCTTGATCCCTCGTTTTGAGAAATCCTAACTTGAATAATCAATTAGTCAGGACTCCCCCGGAAAGCAGAATGCAGTAGAACCAATAGAAAGAGAGAGTTATGGGGGCTGGCAAGTCTGAAATCCTTAGGACCCACTGGTAGGGTGGGGATTCAGGTAAGAGTTGATATGAAATTCAGGCAGGAGTTGAAGGCTTGAGTCATAATCTCACAGGACAGCTGGCTGGAGATTCAAGTAAGATAGAGTTACAGTCGTGAGATGGAAATCCACAGAGCAGACCAGCAGGCCAAGAACTCAGGCCACGTTTCCTAGCTTGCAGTCTTGAGACTCAAGTCCTTCCTTTTTGGGACACCCCAATCTTTTAGTCTTAGGGCTTTCAGATGACTGGGTGAGGCCCACCCACATCATGAAGGGTGATCTATGTTGCTCAAAGTCTACTGACCTTCTAAATGTTAATCACACCTACAAATCCCATTGGATGGCAACATCTAGACCCGAATGTGAACAAACAGGATGCCACAGCCCAGCCAAGTGGACACATAAAATTAAACATCATAAATGGTTATGTTTGAGTAAGTGAGACGTCTATATTTTTAGTCTAATATCTGAGTCAGCAAATAGATATTGAATACCTTTTTGTGTGTGTGTGCTAAACATTGAGCAATGCACGTTTGTATCGATCATGTCCCTTCGATTCTGACACGTCTTTGCAACGTGGATCCTGGAAGCCACCCAGGTACACGTTTACAGGTAGCACCTAACAGGCTTTCGAAATCATTTGTGAGCTTACAAAAGGCTTATGGAACTTGCACAGTGAAGAGTCAGGCTGCTTATCAGTTATATTATACATGAGGATATAATTGAGCTCTAGAAGGTTTAAAGACTCGTGCAAGGCAAGACAGTGTATCCGTGAACAAGGAAGAAAGGCCAACAGGACTCTGGACACTGTAGTCCAGTGCTCTCTCTCTTCAGTTCCCCGCCTCACATCTTGCTGGAAACCAAGCTCTCTTCCTTTGGTTAAAAGTGCCCAGAGTTTTGTTAAAATTCTAACTTTGGAAGGCGTGGAAAATCCCATATTTTATCTTCCGGCGTTTTTGTTTCTGAGCCTGGAAGAGAGACGTTTGTTTTATATTTACAGTGTCCATCCAGCTAGATGAAGAAATGCATTTTGTAGATGCTACCGTTTTCAGATGATCGAGAGAGAAATAACGTACATGCAGCGTTTATAGGCATGCAGACATTTCTATGCAAATAAACAAGGCAACCCAAATAAAGCCCCTCTGTGTTTGCATAGCTTGGGAACTGTTCTCAGCATTCCCCACTTGAAAAATGAACTTGGGGCGCCTGGGTGGCTCGGTTGGTTAAGTGTCTGACTTTGGCTCAGGTTCGTGAGTTCAAGCCCCACATAGGGCTCTGTGCTGACAGCTCAGAGCCTGGAGCCTGCTTTGGATTCTGTGTCTCCCTCTCTCCCTGCCCCTCCCCCCACTCATGTTCCGTCTGTGTCTCTCTCTCAAAAATAAAGAAACATTAAAAGAAAAGAAAAATGAACCCAAGTGCACTGGCCTCTTCTGAACCTCTTCATCTCCTAAGTTGGTTTTAACAAAACAACAAGAACTGGTAGGTGTTGTGGTAAACAACATGTAATATTAAGGCACAGAAACACAGAGTATCTACACTTCAGGATCTATATGGTAAGTGGGAAAAAAGGCTGGAATGCGGAACCTATGCTTTACCCACTTTGTGAGCATCACAGGAAGAGGAACAAAAGTTGTTGGCGTTGTGGTTGTGTTTTAATCTTAAAACTTGCCCCGGGCTTTCGCGATTTCCTGGTACATTAGACAGAAAATAATTTGCTTAAACTGTAGATTACGGAAAACCAAGCTTTATCCCCTATAAGACAAAAAAGTGGTTAGATTACTGTGTGTTCAGCCAACGTTAAATTGACATAGAGAAAGTCAAGTTTCGTGTGATCCTTTTGGGGTAAATAGATGGGAGCTGCCAGGAGGAGATTTTGGATTCTGAAGAGACAGTGAATTCCAGAAAGAGACCGGAATCCCACAAAGAGGGCAGCGAGGCATCTGAAGGATATGTTCAGAAAAATACAATTCTGCTTGGAAGTTCTTCTTTGGAACAGGTCAGCATTCAAATATACATCGATAAATGTTAAAATAATCGCTCTCCTTTTTTAAAAATATTTATGTATTTTGGGGAAAGCACAAGTGGGGGAGGGGCAGAGACAGGGGGACAGAGAATCTGAAGTGGGCTCCGTGCTGAGAGGCTGACAGCAGAGAACCCCATGTGGGGCTCGAACTCATGAGCCCCGAGATCATGACCTGGGCCAAAGTCCCACACTCGATTGACTAAGCCACCCAGGTGCCCCAAGATCATCTTTTTCTAAGATAACAGTTGAAATGTCGGTCCTGCCCATTGTCTCTTGATTTTCCCAACCCATGCCTGTCTAGAACGCATGATTCATGACTCACCCAAATCTTTTCCCTCATTTCTTGTACACGTTGTATCATGCAGAACTCATGCTGTTTCTCAATATCAATCCCAGCCCTCACACAATTTAGTTTTACTTCATCCGGTTTTACTTCATGCTAAGCTTGCTCACAGGTAGCATATTATGAACGGTCTGCAATGAAATCTGAAAACAGCATCAACATACTTGGATACAATTAAGAAAGTCCTTGGATCTGTTTTGCATGACACGTGAATAATCCGGTATTTGTGAAGTCACCGTTTAAAAGGGAACTTGGACATTTTAACTGTTGTGACTCATGCCCCACAAGGCCGTCTGTAGCCCATGGATTGTGTTGCCTTTGGAAACACTTTCCTGTTTTCTGTATGTGTTTCTGTTGATCCATGATGTGACATTATGTGCTCAGATCCACCAAAGAGAGAAGCGTTACACATGGGTAGTTCCAGAGGGGTGTGTGTGTGTGTGTGTGTGTGTGTGTGTGTGTGTTGTTGTTGTTTGTGAAAGGTAAGCTGATTCAGGCCAAAAAGGAAAAAAATATCACGAGGGACAAGTTATATCCCCAGAAGGAGATGACTCATACATAAAATATCCAACACAAAGGAGGTACTCCTTAAATGGCAGGAAAGAAAGAATGGCGTTCTTCCCAGGGGAAAACCTAGTTATCTGCAACTGATTAAGAACAGGTACATCATATACAATAAATGATAAGAAATGTCCAGGAAGAGAGTTTAAAGATAAAATTATTTTATTTTTCATTCAATACTTATTGGAAAAACAAGGTATTGTTGCGCCCCTGAATTTCTTCTGTGATCAAGTTTGTTAAAGCTATGCACCTAATTGATTGGTCTTGTTTCTGGCTGGGTCATTCTCAGACCTAAGTCATTTCATGCCTTTCCTACAAGCTTTCTAATGTCTAGGAGATAGAAAACGTCTTCATAAAAATTCGTAGGGTTAGTTTATTCAATTAAGTCACCAGGCTTTTGGGAGGTTTTAAGACACGATTTATGTGTAATATGCCATAATAAGGAAAATTATTTTCAGTTTTTGTCTTGATTTTACAAATAAAATGTTGGATTTGGTGTAGTGGAGGAATAATATGCTAGTTTGAACCAGGCATCTTCCAGGGGCACATTCTAAAAAGCTTACCAGTGTGTAAGGTGCCTGGGTGGCTCAGTTGGTTAAGCATCTGACTTCTTGATTTCGGCTCAGGTCATGATCTCAGGTTCCTGGGATCGAGCCCTGTGTCAGACTCTCCAGTGACAGTGTAGAGACTGCTTACGACTTTGCCTCCCTCTCTCTCTGTCCTTCCCCTACTAGGGTGCTCTCTTTCTCTCTCTCAAAATAAATAAACATTAAAAAAAGCTTATCAGGGTGTATTAGCTACCCTTACTTTTTTAAATCCTTTTTTTTTTTAAGTTTATTGACTTATTTTGAGAGAGGGGAGAGAGGCTGAGAGAGAGGGAGACTCTCAAGTAGCCTCTTCCCTCTCAGCACACAGCCTGACACAAGGCTGGAAATCACAAAAGTGTGAGATCAGGACCTGAGCTGAAATCAAGAGTGGGATGCTCAACCCACTGAGCCACCCCCTTTTCTAAATTCTTTACAACTGACTGGCATTTGGCAATGGGACTGAATCAAATCTAGTATTCTGCATGAGTGAAAATCACATCTGAACCCTCATTCCCCAAATACGAGCAAAAATGTAGAAGTGTAAAATCCATAATGAAATCTCCATAAATAAAAGACGGATTTCGTAAGACACTTTAACAGATTAACCAGTATATTTTCTGTAGGCCGGACTGTACTCACCTCTGTGGTTAATATGGAAAAAGTTTTGGAGATGAAATGGATTTTTATTTTTATTTATTTAAAATAATTTTTTTAGATGTTTATTCATTTTTGAAAGACAGAGAGAAATAGAGCACAAGCAGGGGTGGGGCAGAGAGTGGCGGGGGGGACACAGACTCTGAAGCAGGCTCCAGGCTCTGAGCTGTCAGCACAGAGCTCAATGTGGGGCTCGAACTCATGAACCATGAGATCATGACCTGAGCCAAAGTCGGCCTCTCAACCGACTGAGCCACCCAGGCGCCCTTGAAATGGATTTTTATAAATCGCTAAGGACATTTACATGAGCTCAACTTCTACATGATTACTTGAACCAATACAGTCGCTTCTGTATCACTCCTTAAATATTATATTAAATATAAATTAAGATATCATGAATAAAATTATAAAGATAAACAGAACAACAGCACAAACATCATATCATGGTGAGAAAAAAAAAGCAGTGCTGACTTTCCACATGTTAATTCAAGGGATTGGTTAAATCTACATAAGAAAAATTTACTGTCCAATTTATGGCACTCACGTTTCCTTCTTTAGCCTCCATTGTAGGTATTTAGTTTTCTTCCTCATTAGTTACCTGGCATACGTTTTTGAACATCCCAGGAAACAAAAGGTTTCAGATGGGGGCATTCTTGTCAAAGCTGACTGGCATTGAAGGAGAAACAGGTTACCATGTAGAATGAGTAAACACATTCCACTGATGTCATCTTTGCTCTGAAAAATCTTTATCTAATGCAGTCACAATCAATTGTTGATTTACTTACTGTCAGTTCACATTCCATCAGCACCTCCAAGTGAAAAGAGATTTGCAAAATGAAAACATGTTATTAGTTGTTACTTTTTCTTCATTGAGATTTCATATATTACCTTTTTTTTTTTGCTGTGATTGATAGTATTTTAGTTTTAGTTCCTACTAAAAGATAAAATTGTTTCCATCTTTTCTTTCCTCCTTTCCAATAGTAGGATCTATTAGGCAAGTGGGGTCACTGGAGAAATTTATGTCATTAAAAAACGTGTGGACACATAGCAGAACAGCAACCTGAGAGTGACAAAGAAAACTAATTCTGCAATCAGGCAAAATTGGATGATCCGAGCATCTATCTGAGGTGTTGGACATGGTCTAAGGATAGCGTTTTAGATATCTAGAGACTGAGTAGGCTGGTCATTCTTCAAAAAAAATCCCCATTAACATAATTTCTTAGAAATGAAAAGTTAGCATCTCTAAACTCCCAGAAAGTTTGAGGTTCTGTTATGGTATACAGATCTAAAGTGCAAAATTCTTTATTTCAGATGCATTTCTTTTAGTATTCAAGTAAGTCATAGGGTATGGTTTATGTGCTCCTATGAAAATCCAGGAGCCTACTAGGACATGCTCCAGAACAGGAAGCCACTCCACTTCTGTATGGAATTGAGTCATGGAAGGAGAAAGTGCCATGATTTGGAGTACAGGTTCATATGTGCTGATACAACTATATGTACATAGGAAAAGACAAAGTAGGAGAGCTGAATAATCTTTGGTAGGTTGCCACGTTCTATGAATCTTCTAGATCCTTTTCTACATTCGCATATTTAAAATTGTAGTAAAGTGGTTCCTGACATCTCTAGCCATTCATTCCCCTTTGTCTTTTATTAATATATCGTCCACCACCAATAACAATCAGGCTTCCTCAGAGTTCAAGGCAAGTTCCAAGTGGCTGTATTAGCATTTTGACCAGATATCCTTTTACCTGTAGTAAAACAGATCAACATTTCTGAAACAAAGTTATTGAGGCAAATCAATCACAAAACATGATTTTTTAATGTATATTTTTAAAACAAAATAGGATCAGTTTGACACATTATTTAATAATTCTATTCTTTTCTTTGCCCAACTCTCCCCATTCTCATGTAAAGTTCCTTGTCTAACCAAATTTCCTTCAGAAACTCAGCCTTCAATTATATATCAGCAAATGAAAATTTGTGCTGAATGAGACAGAAATGAGAATAGTACATTATGTTCAAAGGAAACGAACCCCATACATGATATTTAACACTGAAAATAGTACGTCAACAAATATGTCAAGATACGCTTTATTCCATGATCTCCTGTACAGAAAGGGTCATTTTTTTCTAATCTTCAAAACCAAGTACAGAGCCTGGCAGAAAACATAAAGTATAGTCTTGTTAAATTTTTTTTAAATGTTTTATTTATTTGTGTGTGTGTGTGTGTGTGTGTGTGTGAGAGAGAGAGAGAGAGAGAGAGAGAGAGCTGTCAGCATAGAGCCTGATGCAGGGCTTGAACTCACAAACCATGAGATCATGACCTGAGCCAAAGTCAGAAGTTAACCAAGTGAGCCACCCACGGGCCCCAGTATACTCTTATTTTTAAATGAATGAATGAATAAATGAGTGAGTGCTGTCGATAACTAATAGGGCAAAATTATCATGGATATCATTAGCATAGAGATGTTCTCTGATATTAATTTTCTCTAATACAGTCTAATGTCATTATGTGGACATTATGTTAGGATTCGGTACTTTCATGCATATCATCTCAATTATATTGAAAAATATTTGTGTCATAGGATAAAGAAAAATAGTTTTTATGTCTTATGAGCTTATTGAGGTATAATTGAAAAATGAAATTGTAGTATATTTAAAGTGTGTACTGTAATGATTTGGTATACTTTTTGTTTGTTTTCATGAGAGTGCTTAAGATCTACTGTCTTAGCAAACTTCAAATGTACAATATACTATTAACAATAGTCACGATGATGCACATTAGACCTTTAGAACTTACTCAACGTACAACTGGAAATTTGTGCCTTTGAGCAGCATTTCCCCACTTCTCATATTCCCCACCCCTGGCAATTACCATTCTATTCTGTTTCTATGAATTTGACAATTTGTTTTTGTTTTTGTTTTTTTAGATTCCGCATATAAGGGATACCATACACTATTTGTCCTTTTCTGTCTGGCATATTTCACTTATCATAAAAATCGGCACAAATTAGGTATAAAGAAATGTGTATCAACATGATAAAAACCATCTGTGACAAGCCCACAGCTATCATCACACTCCATGGTGAAAAGCTGGAAGCTCATCCTCTAAGATTAGAAACAAGACACAAATGCCACTTCCATGCAACATAGTCCTGGAAGTCCTAGCCAGAGCAATTAGATAAGAAAAAGAAATAAAAGGCATCCAAATCAGAAAAAAAGTTCTTAAATAATACGATAGTGAACATTCATTGCATACCTACTGATTCTATTCTAAACACTGCATAATTTAACCTTGTAACTTCCCTAAGAACAAATTATCATTTTCATTTTATAGAAGACCAACGTGAGGCACAGAGAGGCTAACCCGTTTCTCAAGTTAAAGTTTTGCAGCTAAGTTGCTGAGTCAGGATTCAAACTTCAACAATTTTAACCATTACATTATGCTTTTAGTGGCAGTTCACAGTATTCAAAGAATATGGCTCTTTTACATAAAATGTTCTGTCATTTATCTGGTATTTTTGGAGGAAGGGACATTCTAGACCAATTAACTGCTTTTCATATCCTTTAAATTATTCCGTAGGGAATATACACCGATATATTTTGTGAAGTGAGTGATAACACTTTCATCTTGTACTTGGTAAAACCAAGAAAAACCAAGTTGAGGCGTGTTTAGAATAGCTTAAAGGCTCAGTGACATTCTTTGCGGTGAAACTGGTAAAATAATGTCCAATAAAGAATGAATTACAAAATAATCATTCCATTATTTTTGAAAATACAGAGCATTAAAAATGGCTCACATCTTTACCCTGCCTACCATTGAATTCATACCTTATACACTTTCTTTCACCTTAAAAAAGGCCTTTCATTCCCCAAATATATACTGCACTAAAAATAAAATTCTTCTCCACTGTGTGGCCAGTTACATTCTACTGCCATTATCTTTAGGGAACCCAGTCTGTCCCTTTTCTTTACATTTTACCTTGTATTCTCTGAGTAAGTGCCATATCTCTATCATGTTCTCCTCACCTTGAAGTTAGGAGCTTTATCCTTTTGTGTTGTCTTTCTATCCAACACCCATCCCGGAGTTCAGTCTTTACTCATTAGATATTTGTTGAATGGGCATTTGATACATAGCATATTGGATAAAGGAATTATTGCAGACACGTCTGAACCATTCACCTCCTAACTTGTATCTTTATAAGGTCATGAATCCAATTAGAATTTTTATATGTTAAGACTAAACAAAGTCATTACAGCCTGTTGCTACTGTTCTTTGTATTCTTCAATTCTAGCTGCCATAACAAAATACCACAGACTGGGTGGCTTAAACAACAGGTGTTTTGTTTTCCCACTGTTCTGGAGGCTGCAAGTCTGAGATCAGGGTGCCAGAATGGTTGGTTTCTGGAGAGATTCCCCTCTCTTGATTGTAGGTGGCTGCCTTCCCCTGTATCCTCACATGGTGGGGAAAGAGTGAGAGAGAGGGCGAGAGAGCAAATCTTCGGCTCTCTTTATGAGGGCAGTTACCCCATCACGAAGGTTCTACCCTCACCACCTCATCTAAATCTAATTATCTCCCAAAGGCACCATCTCAACGAGAGTCACATTGGGATTAAGGTTTAAACAGATGGATTTTGCTGGAACACAATTCAGTCCGTAGAACTCTTCCTTAAAAAATAGGAGATTTTCATGAAAACTTTTCTGCATAGATCTTAGCTCATGAAAAATTCATTTACCCTGAGTACTGAAGAATGGACTTGTTTCAGCTGAAGTGCTTCTAGTGGCTGAGTGCTTTGTTTATTTTAGAATAGAGCTATGCATGGGAGAGAGGCCTCAGGCTGAGAAAGAAGGCTGCTGGGAGACAGGTGGATTGCCCAGGCTCCAAGAAGTTGTACTCCTTCTTGCCCATCAGAGACCCAAAGTGCTTCTAAATATTCCTGGAAGAAGATTTTTGACATGCGCTTTTAGGAGGGACAAAGTAAAATAAAATTGCCTACTTTCTCACTAATATTTATAACCTTTTCTTCAATCTTTTGAAGTCTGATTTGTACCATAATGACTCTGTGCCATCTATCCATTTTGAAAGGGTGAAATCTTTTCAAACAGGTGCTGAATATGTACCTTTTTTTTTTGCTATTCCAATTGCTCACGTTGAGTGTTTAATGGGTTAGGATATAGACAGTGAAACATGGTTTGAGAAGAAGCAGAAAACGCATTTATATTCCTGTGATTGAAAATTTCCAGCAAAACCAACGATTTGACTCTTAGGTTTTTTTTTTTATTTTATTTTTTTAATTTACATCCAAATTAGCATCTAGTGCAACAATGATTTCAGGAGTAGATTCCTTAGTGCCCCTTACCCATTTAGCCCATATCCCCTCCCACAACCCCTCCAGTAGCCCTCAGTTTGTTCTCCATATTTCAGAGTCTCTTATATTTTGTCCCCCCTCCCTGTTTTTATATTATTTTTGTTTCTCTTCCCTCATGTGCATCCATTCTGTGTCTTAAAGTCCTCATATAAGTGAAGTCATATGATATTTGTCTTTCTCTGACTGGACCATGTTCTTACACCATACACAAAAATAAACTCAAAATGGATGAAACACCTAAATGTAAGACAGGAATCCATCAAGATCCTCGAGGAGAAAGCAAGCAAAGACTCTTAGTTTCTTTAAATGAAAAATTGGATTACCTAATTTCCAAAGAAAACTGAAGTGAATGTGTGTGTGCATGCGTGTGTGAGTGTGCATGTGCGTGTGTGTGTGTGTGTGCGTGAGCGAGAGAGAGAGAGAGAGAGAGAAGAATTGATTAAGGATCATTAAAATGAAAAAAAGGGGGTATAGAAGAAAATAACCTTAAATTTTTTTTTAATTTAAATTCAGATTAGTTAATATACAGTGTAGTCTTGCAGGAGTAGAACCCAGTGATTCATCTCTTACATATGACACCCAGTGCTCATTCTAACAAGTGCCCTCCTTAATGCCCATCACCCATTTAACCCATCCCCCCCACCTACCTTCCCCCGCCCCCCCAGCAACTTCCAGTTTGTTCTCTGTACTTAAGAGTCTCTTATGGTTTGCCTCCCTCTCTGTTTTTAATCTTAATGAGAACTTTTGATGCTGAGCCTTTTGTACCAAATCGGTTGAAATGTGAGCTCTTTGTAGAATTTTCACACATCCAAGAAAAACTCCCAATATGTGAAACCCTCTAAACCCAGGGTAGGTATATTTGCAAAGACTTCCCAACCGGAACCGTGAGACTACAGGAAGCCCATTTCCAATATGTCTGCATAACAGCAATTAATATTAACAAGAATTATATCTGAATACGGAGAGAAACAGCCTTCTTAACTTTTACCTCCTTTTTTCCCCCTAATAAGTTATTGCTGACCACAATGCTCATTAGTGGCACAATAAAAAGGACCTAGTGGTAAATAATAACAATTCTTTGTAGTTATACAGTGCCTTTGATCAGAACAGCTCAAAGCCTTCGTGACTCATTAATTTTTGAAATACCTCCGTGAAGTATGAGGGTGTCAAGGATTACTACCTTCATTTCATAAACAGAGAAAACTGGCTTTTGCTAGAAACTGTCCCAAGGTCATTCAATGATTTGGTGACAGGAGCAGGGATATAATCTATAAGCCAGAGATAATTAGAGCAAAGACCAACAGTGCTCAACAGAAACCAGCAGCTTCTGAGAGATTGTGGAGAAACTTTATGTAACGCTTGGAAATAATACTGCTTTTAGAAACATATTTCTTTTATTTGGCTTTTATTTGAATCACGTCTTCTGTTAATAATGGAGAGCTCTCCACAGTTTCACATTTAGATCACTTAGTTTGGGGATATTTCCTTGGGGCTTTTCTGTATTTTTATTTCTTCTATTTGAAGAAAGAGTGTACATTTTCTTCAAAACCATTCAGATTAATTACTAGTAGAAAAAAAGAAGAAAATAACTATGTATATACACACACCTATGTATGCTTAGTCAAATGTTAATCTATTTCATCCATTGATTTTGAAAAACATTAAAAAATACCTTGCGCTCTGCTTCATTGTAATTCTTATCTGGGTGGAGTTTAAGATGCATTATTATCATTATTATTTTTCAAAAACTCACTTCTCAGTTTCAATTGGAAATGACACTCAAAGGATGACAGATCATATTTTCTTTAAAACTTGTCTCAAAACCCCCTCCTTGTGTGGTTTATTGGAAGAATAAAAATTTATCTTTTACGTGATTGTTTTTTCATTGCTCCTTTGCTCTGCTATGGTAATTTAAGCTTTCAAAGACTTGTGCCTAAGGATGCTTGTGGAGTGGCAGAGTCTATAAGAACAGGTATTATCTTGTTTGTACACACACACACACACGGGATTTTGCATTTTATGTTTTTGTCCCCACTCCCAGATTCCTAAGTATATCACAGTTTTATACATAGTAGACCTTCAAGATTGTCCATTGATTTCCTTGTCATTTTGCTGAGGGTTTACTTTTTTCATATTATCCATTTTGTTTTTATGACACACCAAGCCTCTCTTATTATTATCTCTTCTGGTCTTCAGAGGAAACTCAGTATTACTGTTTGTTTAAATGTGGTCTACCGACCTCTCTCAGGATACCTGAGGTGCTAACTAGAATGCATATTCTTGAGAACCAATACAGACTTACTGTCTCAAAATCTCTGTGACAGGACCCTTAGATTGTCTAGTTTAATGCAGACCTTCTAGAAGGTTCTATACACATTAAATGAAAGGTCTTGTCCTATCTTATAATCATAGATAATTCTTCCATAGCACTCACTCTGTATCAAGCATTTTGTGGTGTTATGATTTTAAAAAAAGGTATCTTGCTAAGAACATAAATTCCTACTCTCCATATAAATTTGTAATGTACCAATCACATGTGAGATGACAAGACTTTTAAGATACGAGGTAGAATTTCAGATTTAGTTGGCAATAAGTCATAAAATTAGTATAGAAAAGTCTTGACTGCCCTTCATTCAAATTGAGTTGCTTTTTAAAAAATTATCTTTGTTTTTTTTTTCTTCCCCTCCCCCATGGAAAGGAGGTTAGAGTGGGAGAGAGCCAAAGCATAAGAGACTCTTAAAAACTGAGAAAAAACTGAGGGTTGATGGGGGGTGGGAGGGAGAGGAGGGTGGGTGATAGGTATTGAGGAGGGCACCTGTTGGGATGAGCACTGGGCGTTGTATGGAAACCAATTTGACAATCAACTTCATATATTGAAAAAAAATTACCTTTGGAGTGGCAATTTGATTTCATCAAGATCTTCTTTTTCTATGGTAGAGTGGTTTTATTCTATCTTTAGGTCTCAGTCATAGATAATGAGACATTTTCAGGAAAGTTTTGGACTTTATCATCATCCATCCATTGTCAGTTTTTGTTCTTAGGTTTTAAATTTTTCTCACAAATAAACTATCTCCAAGAAACCATTTTTTTTCAGGAATATTTTTGGGGCAACTGAGGAAGTTTGGCTATAGAAAGGATATTAGAAGATATGAAACAATTAGCTGCCACCAGTACTCATGACAGTGTGGAATTGGTGGGAGAATGGACAAATGGATCAATGTAAATAAAAAGAAGCCCAGAAATAGGCTCACACAAATATAGTCAACTGAGTTTTGATAGAAGAACAAAAAATTTGGTGGAGAAAGTCTTTTCTATGAACAGTGCTGGAACATGTGGACATCCACATGCCAAAAAATAAAAAAATAAAAATAAAAATAAGAACAGAACCTAGACACAAACCTTATACCCTTTGCAAAAGTTAACCCGAAATTGATCATAGACTTAAATGTAAAATACGAAACTATAAAATTTCTAGAAGACAGCATAAGAGACATTTTAGATGACTTCAGGAACGTTGATAACTTTTTAGATACAACACCAAAGGCATGATCCAGGCAAGAAATAATTTACGAGCTGAACTTGATTAAAGACTTCTGGTCTGTGAAAGACAGTATTAAGAGAATAAAGAGACAAGCCAGAGACTGGGAGAAAATATTTCCAGACACATCTGAAAAAGGACTGCTGTTCATACTATACAAAGAACTCTTAAAACTCAACAAGAAGAAAATGAACGACATGTTGGGCCTGTTAAGAGATGCTGAATGTCCTATGTCACTAGGGGCATGCAAATTAAAACAACAATGAGGTACGACTACAAGCCTATTAGAATGGCCGAAACTCAAAACAGTGACAACATCAAATGCTGGTGAGGAATTGGAACAATAAGAACTCTCATTCCTTGCTGGCTGGAATGCAAAATGGCACAGCCACTTTGCAAGACAGTTTAACAATTTCTTACTAAACTAAACGTACTCTTACTGCACGATCCAGCAATCACTCTCCTCGATATTAACCCAGATGAGTTGGAGACTTATGTTTTCACAGAAATTTGCATATGGATGTTTATAGCAGTTTTATTCATAATTGCCAAAACTTGGAAACAACCAAGATGTCCTTCAATAGGTAAATGGATAAGTAAACTGTGGAACATTCTGACAACAGAATATCATTTAGTACTAGAAAGAAATGAGCTATCAAGGCTCTTCGTGAAAAGATATGGAGAAACCTTACATGAATATTACTAAGTTAAAGAAGCCAATCTGAAGAGGTTACATAATGATTCTCACTACATGATATTCTGGAAAAGGTAAGATAGGGAGGCAATAAAAACATCAGGGATTAGGTGGGAGGGAAGGATGATTAGGCAGAGGAGAGAGAATTTTTTGGGCAATGAAGCTATTTGGTATGATACTGTAATGGTAGATACATGTGACTGTACATTTGTCAAAATCCATAGAATGTACAACAGCAAGAGTGAACCACAATATAGACTATGGACTTTGGGTGATAAAGATACGGCAATGTGGATTCATTGGTTTTAACAAATATACCACTCAGGTGTGAGATGTTGACCATGTGTGTGTGGGGGGGTGTGAATCTGTCGGGGCAAGGGGAGTTTGGGAACGCTCTGTATTTTCTGCTCATTTTTACTGCAAACCTAAAACTACTCTAAAAATAGTCTATTTAAAAAATAGTGTTAATTTCGTATGGTGTCATAATGATATGGTTATGAAGAAAATGCACCCTTTCAGATGGATACTAAAATATTTAATGGCGAAATGTCAAAATGTTTTTGATTTACTTTAAAGGTTTTCAATTTGTGTGTGTGTGTGTGTGTGTGTGTGTGTGTGTGTGTAAAGCAAATATGGCAAGAATTAATCATTAGTAAATCTAGATAATGGGGATATGTTAAATTCATTATGTAATTATTTCTACCACTTTTATATATATTCAACATTCATAATTAAAAGTAAAAATAAACACTTTATCCAATTAACATATGTTAATTTTTAAAAATGTTAGATTGGTTCATGTTGATTTGTTTGACTAATGTGCCATCCACTGGGGCAGGAATTTTTGTTACCTCATTAGTTTTTCTGCACACAACCACAGAGAGATGTGTGATGATCACCATGTTTCAGGTGCAGAAATTGCAGCTGAGATCTTCTTATCCTCTCCCGATTTTTCATCTGGAATTCCCAGATGCCCCTTTGCTCTTGACTTCTCAGAGTTTCTTCCATTCCGTTCTGTGAAGTGGATACTGTAGCCTTTTGTTGTAGGAGGTCATGTAAATATTCTTTCCCATCTTTGTATCTGTGGATTCTTACATTCCTCATGCCTTTCCCTTAGGGTCATTAAAACTCAAGCCTCACGATTGATGGAATTGACTAAAGTATATTTAAGCAGCATGTCATTCAAATTATTTTTCTTAAAAAAGCAATTTTCTACTGTTGATTTAGAGACCAAGAAATCTTCTTTAGCCAGCATAATTTCTGATTAACTAATTTCATCTGTACAAAATTACATAAGCAAACCTGAAACAAGCCTCCATCATTTTTTTTTTTTTTTTGCCTTTGGATTTAACAGTATTTTCAAAAGTGAACCAAATAGAGCAAATAACCCCCAGGCAGAGCAAATGACTCTAATGGCGATCTCCTACACATTGTTTTGGTGGAAAGACTGAAAATGAAGATAAAAATGTGACAGCCCAAAGGGTGAAGAACCTCCATGTGTTCTATTAAATAACAGTTTTGAATGTGAATATGTAGGATTATCTTTTCAGGAGTTCAGAAAGGGAAGAGAATTGAGAAGTCTTTTCTTTGGGCTGTCAAAACCTCTCTTCTGACGGACCATGTGATTTCCAGCAGTGCTTGGTGGTCTAAAATTGCATGGAGAGACTTTTGTTTTTCAGTTTCTTTAATTAATTAAGTTTTTATTTGGTTTCAATTCCATTATTTGTGGTAGCATAAGATCACAAATAAAACATTATAATTGTAGTTGATGGGAATTAACCTTTTATGTGTCGGAGGTGTGAGTTCTGGGTCCCGAAGCTCGGACTAGCTCTGTATTACTTGGGTGAAACAGTCAAAAAATCTGGATCTTGGTTTTCATATTTGCACAATTCAACGGCATTTGATCACTTGTAAGTTTCTCCTTCAGTTCTAAAATATTAATGGTGCTACCTTACGTTTAAGTACAATAGTCATTAAAAAGATAGCAGGTAATCCCAAATTCATGAAATGTTGAGTATTTTCTTCTTTCTGGGTCGATTAAACTTCACATTAATACTTCTAAAATTTTTGTGAGCATTAAGGCCACCTGAGGTGCATGCTGAGGTGTGGGTTTTTTGCTGGTTTTGGAGTACGACCAGGAAAGGACATTTTCAATAATTCCTCGAAATGATTCTGCTGCACATTGTGCTCAGGTGGTATTTGGGTAACTGTGCGCTATAAGTCGTGCTTGGGGACGGTGCTCAAACTTTTCTGTCTAACGATCGTATGGAAACTGATTTCCTGACTGTTAACAGAAGCTCCCTTCTGAACTGATTCTTACCCAGGGAGAGGGCTTTGCCGGTGAGGATGTGGCAGAGTGATAAATATAAAAGCAGGGAAGCATGGTTTGAATAGCCTTCTAGGTGATTCTCAAATATTGCTTTGACAGGGCTGGCATGGTGGTGGCAGAAAACTTGACTCTGTCCACAATCTTGGCAGTTAAGAACACTGATTGAAATAACATGAGTACATATATGAAGCACTGTATAACTTGCTTAAAAATATTTTGACTTGGGGCCCCTGGATGGCTCAGTTGGTTAAACATCGGACTCTTGATCTCAGGTCAGGTGTTGATCTCAGGGTCATGAGTTCAAGCCCCGTGTTGGGCTCCATGCTGGGTGTGAAGCCTACTTAAAAAATTTATATATTTGACTGAATGTGTATATTATACTGTAAAGCATTCACAGAGAAAAAGGCAAATCAAAGAAGTTTTTTCAATGGAAGAAGAATCCCTGATCCTAATTCATTTTTCTTTACTGTGGGCCATAGCTCTCCAAATCCCCAGCTCTGAAGATCCCCAACTTCCCCCATATTCCATTCTAAGTTATTCCCTTTTCCTCATCTTCATGATCTCAAGAACTAATTTTTTACCTTTTGGGTTTTGTCTGTTATTTGTTCATTTTCTATGTAATTGATTTCTTCCCTTATCTTCATTATTTCTTATTGTATTACCTACAGATGTGCAATGGGCCCCACCCCCAAATCTCTCAGATATTGAGATTGATGGTTTCACATACACACAACCAAGAGGGCATGAAAAGATTTATTACTCATCTTTTTTTAAATGTTTATTTATTTTTGAGAGAGAGAGAGAGAGAGAGAGAGAGAGAGAGACTGAATACAAGCAGGGGAGGGGCAGAGGGAGAGGGAGACACAGAATCCATGAAGCAGGCCCCAGGCACAGAGCCTGATGCGGGGCTTGAACCCGTGAACCACAAGATCGTGACTTGAGCCAAAGTTGGACGCTTAACCGACTGAGCCACCCAGGCGCCCTGGTCTAATACTCATCTAATGAGGCTTTCTGGGAGAACAGGACATGTTTGCAAGTGGACCTAAGAATGGCTTGAGAGAGTGGGGAGAGGAGGTGCCTTGGCCTTTATCACTGTTAGGTGGTGGGGCTGGGATGAAGACGCTCTATGCAGCATGTGCTAGCCTGGTTTGAACTCCCCACGGACACCAAAGTAGAGAGTACCTAAGCTTTCTTAATAGCTTGCCCACAGACGGAGGAGAGTGGGAGGAGAGAGGCTGAAAACTATCAACAATCAAACATCAAAAAAAAAAAAAAAAAAAAAGAGTGAGATTTTTTATCACACTTCCATCTGCTTACTTCGGAGTTAATTTGCTTTTTAAACTTTTTTTTTTAAAGGTTTAAGGTGAAAACATACATTGTTGATTTTATACTTTATACCTCTCTCTTACAATGTAGAATTTAAAAGCTATAGATTTTCTTCTATGACCTTCTTTGCTTCATTCCACTGATTTGACATGTTATACTTTAGCTGCTTAATTCATCATATTTTATTTTATTTTATTTATTTATTTTTTTAACGTTTATTTACTTTTGAGACAGAGAGAGAGAGCATGAACAGGGGAGGGTCAAAGAAAGAGGGAGACACAGAATCTGAAACAGGCTCCAGGCTCTGAGCTGTCAGCACAGAGCCGATGCAGGGCTAGAACCCATAGACCGTGAGATCATGACCTGAGCCGAAGTCGGACGCTTAACCGACTGAGCCACCCAGGCGCCCCTAGTTCATCATATTTTAAAATTTCTCTTTTGTCCTCTGGGTTCTTTTAGAAGTATCCTGTTTAATTTCCAAATATTTGGGAAAATTTTCTAGACATCTTGTTATTGATTGCTAATTTAACACAGTGTGATTAGAGAAAGTGTATTACGTTAATCTTTTGAAATTTATTGCAACTTATTTTAAGACCCAGCATATGGCTTATCTTATTAAATGTTCCACCTGCACTTGGGAAGAGTGTATATTATGCTGTTCTGTGTAGTGTTCTATAAATGTCAAATAGGTCAAATTGTTTGATGGTGTTGTTAAATTTTCTACATTTTTATTGATTTTTTGTGTGTGTATGTCTTTTTCCATGAGTTACTGAAAGGTATTACATTCTCCAAGTATGATTATGGATTGGTCGATCTCTCCCTTTAGTCCTGTCAAGTGCTGTTTCATATGTTTGGAAGCTTTATTATTACATGTCTGTACCTTTAAGTTTATTACTTTTCCTTTTATCATTATGAAATACCCCTCTTTACTTCTGGTCATACTCTTCATCTGGAGCTCTGCTTTGTCTGATGTTAATATAGCCATATCTGATTCCTCGTGCATAGCATTTGCATGGTTTACATTTTTTTGTTCCTTTACTTTCAGATTTTTATGTTAAATGTATGTTTCATGTTAACAGCATATACTCTGGTTTTGGAGTTCTATTTAGTACAATAATCTCTGCCTTTGTATAAAGCATATTTAGACTATTCACAGTTAATGCAATCACTAATATGTACGAGTTTAAATACATCGTCTTGTTATTTGATATCTATTTATCTTGTCTGATCTTTGTTCCTCTGTTTCTTTTTTCTTGCCTTTTTGGAGGGTGTGTGTGTGTGTGTGTGTGTGTGTGTGTGATCCATTTGATCTATTCTATTGATGTTTTATCATGCCTCCTTAAGGTATTTTTTTCTTTAATGGTGTTTTTGAGGTTACTAAATGCATCTTTAACTTATCCCAGTCTGCCTTCAAAAAATATTTTACTGCAGAGGCGCCTGGATGACTCAGTCAGTTAAATAAATGTCAGACTCTTGGCCTCAGCTCAGGTCTTGATCTCAGGGTCATGAGTTCAAGCTCCGTGTTGGGCTCCACACTAGGCATGGGGTCTACTTAAAAAAAATATTTTGCTGTTTCACAAAACATTTAGGAACTTTCCAATAGCCTATTTCCAATTGTGAACCTCCCATGCTTTGTGCTCCTGGTCATACATATTCCATTTCTATAAATAAATGCTATAACCTCCAAAGCATTCTTATTATAATTTTGCCTCAGAAAGTTAATAGGCTCTTCAATGGATATTTAAAAATATGAATGGTAATATATAGTAAAGGCCTTTTTTAAATTTACTATCATATTTTATTTCCGGTGTTTTTTATTCTTTCCTGCAAAACTGGATTTTCTTCTGAGATTTCTAGTCAGGCTAAGGAACTTCAGTTAGTAACTCTTTTAGTGCCGTAAGTAAATTCTTTCTGTTTTCATCTGGTTGCAAATATCTCTATTTTGCCTTTACTTTGAAGGATATTTTTGTTGAATACAGACTTCTCGATTGACGTTTTTTTCTTGAAGTGCTAACATATGCTATTCCATAGTCTTCTGGCCTCTGTTGTCTCATTTGTGAAATTGGCTTTCATTCTTACTGTTGTTTCCTTACATGAGATCCAGTTGATTGTCATTATTCATAGATTCCTGATTTGCAAATTCACTTGCTTGCTAAAATTTGTTGGTGACTTCCAAATCAATCATTGTGGCACTTTTGGTGCGATTCATGAACACGTGCAGCGTGGTAAAAATGTTTGAGCTGTCTAATGTGCCAGTTGCTAGGTGCGATTGAATGAGGCGACACACTACTTCCTTCTTTAGCTCTCATATTTAAACATGGGTTCTTTTTGGGGTCTATTTAATGCCTCATTTTTTTTTTTTGTATTTCTTTCCCTTACTTTTGGTGATTTCACTGTTTCAAGTGGTCCCCACATGTAGTTAAGTCTGTCCAGTGTTCCTAAGCACAAGGCTGTGCCTTATGGAAAAAAATACATATATTAGATAAGCTTCATTCAGGTGTGAGCTGTGTGCCGTTGGCTGTGAGTTGAATATTAATGAATCAGAAATACAGTACATCCAGAAAAAGGGAGAGGAAATTCACCTGTGCTGCATGAGTCTGCCCCAGAGAGTGCTAAAGTGACTCATCTACTGTGTAGTGAAGCTATGGAAAAGGTGGAAAAGTGACTAAATTTGTGGATTCGTGGGATGACCACTAATTTAAAAAGCATAATGGGCAGTATTTGTCTGCGACTGAAAGCCTGATGCATTTGTGGTCATGTTTCCGAGGTTCAAGAAAATGTTAAACCTATCGCAGGAAGTGCTCCCCTACTCTTGCGTTTCAAAAGGTGATACAGTATGAAAAATGTTAAACTAGCAGACAAGGCAGGCTCTATAGATCAGGAGGCTGTGGAAGAATTTTAGAAATACCAGCGACATTTTACATGAGGGAAGGTTATGTGGTGAAGGAGGGTTGCGTAATGAGACAGGCTTGTTTTATATGGATGCTGGCAATGAATATATGAAACAGGTTGTGTCTCTATTGATGAAATGTGGCCAGAGGTTCATAGGCACCCAACCCTGCATGTCCCCTAGGAACAATAGTTCAGTATTTACTAATTCAGTGTTTGCAGTGACTTTCTTGAACATAATGACCCTAAGTATCAAGAATTAGCTATATGTCTTTTCACCTGGGTATGTTCAAGATTTTTCTCTTTATTTGATTTCCATTGTTTTGATTATGATGGTTTTTAGATTTGATTTTTTTTTTTTGTATATTTACTGAATGAAGTTTGCTGAATTTCTTGGGTCTGTGGTTTTGGTCTTTTATTAATTACGTAAAAGTCTCAGCCATTACCTCTTCAAATATTTCTTCTGCTCCATTCTTGTTTTTCTGGGACTCTTTGTGTGTTAGGCCATAAGATAACTATTTCATAGATCTTGGAGTTGACTTACTTTATTTTAACTTTTTTTCCTCCTTGAATTTTAGTTTGCATTTATATTAACTTGTCTTTAGTTTTACTGATTTTTCCCCTCAGCCCCATTCAGACTGCTAAGTCCACTGAAACAGTTTTTGATCATTGCTATCTTATTTATTTTTTTAAGTGTCCACTTGACATTTAAATTCTTTGTAGTTTTCATCATCTGCTCATGAACACTGTTCATCTTTTTTTTTTTAATTTTTTTTAACGTTTATTTATTTTTGAGACAGAGAGAGACAGAGCATGAACGGGGGAGGGGCAGAGAGAGAGGGAGACACAGAATCGGAAGCAAGCTCCAGGCTCTGAGCCATCAGCCCAGAGCCCGACGCGGGGCTCGAACTCACGGACCGTGAGATCGTGACCTGAGCTGAAGTCGGACGCTTAACCGGCTGAGCCACCCAGGCGCCCCTGTTCATCTTTTTTTTTTAACAGGACCCATTAACTTATTTCTTTTATCCTTATTATACAGGTCCCCATCTGATAATTTCAACATTTGGTAGATTTAGCTCACCACAGTGCTCAAATTATCTGATAATAAAACCAGAGCCTTCCTTTAAGTGGGGCTTCGGATCTGAATGCTGGAGTTTTTGTCTCAGTTTTCCTGCCCTCATTTGTCTGTCAAGAGCCTCTATACTTGAAACGTGGGAGAGGTGGTCTCTCTAGGCATGTCTGTCCCTTCTCGGACCACTCAATGAAGGTTCTCGAATAGTTGTTGACTCCTCTCATTCTGGGTATTCTGTAGCTTTTGTGTCTTATGTTTGGGGCATAGGGTGTCTCAGCTTTCCTGTCTTGCTGCTTATCTCTCTTGTGACTACTCAGTAGGGACTCACGGAAAAGAGTTGGTGAGTGGATGTAGATTTTGTTTGTTTGTTCGAAGCTCCAAGGTCTTCTAAATCTTCATGCCAGCTCACTCTGGCTTTGTAAAATTAGGGAAATAGTTGTTTTCCTTCCCATGTCGATGGTAGCTTCCTCCTATCCCTGCTCTGTGAGGATAAAAGGAGATATGGGACTCTTCCAGGAGAGAATCATAATTTTTCTGGATTTCACTGGATTATGTTTCTTTGTGACTTCAGCTCTCAAATAGGCTCAGAAAAAAAACCTATTGTTTTGTGGATTGTGCTGCTTTTTTTTATTTTTTATTTTTTAGGAAGGGAGAGACATTCTTCTGAGAGTTTTTATGTCTCAAATGGAAGCAAAGTCTCTCTTGTATCTTTCAACTCTTCTTTTCCTTTGATTTTTCTCTTTATCATACTATTACTTCAAATCCTCCTCGGTTTAAAAACAAACAGGAAAGTCCCAGTAAGCTAATGGATAAGGCACTGGCCTCCACGACTCTTCCTTGACCATACATCCTTTTTTCCCCCTAGGGCCATCAATATTTATTCTCTTCTCCCCCAAACTAGAAAAACTTCCCCTTGCTTTCTCCATTTCTTTTGCCTTCTAGTCTTTTCTCAACTTACTGATGTTTAATTTCAAATGACTGTTTCTGTGACTTCCAATTACCAAGGCAACCACTTTTCAATTTGTATTTTATTTTGACCTATCTGCACTCAAAACATTTGAACTGGTTTTTTTTTGAAACTGCGTTATTGCCTGGTTTTACACCTCGGAAAAGTCCTCCTTCTCAGTGTATCTTCAGCATGCTGTTTTTCTAGAGTTCTTCCAACGAGTTCCTTTCATGCACTACACATTTCCTGTGGGTCATCTCATCTGTGCCCATCAGCTTCAGCTTTTCAGTGAAGACTCAACTTGTATCTCCAACTCAGATCTCCATCCCACCCTCCAGTGTTGTATATTAAACTGCTTTCAATCATCAGATGCTCCTGCTATCGTATTGAAAACCACACTGTCCTCTATGTGGTTTTCCCAACTAGGAAACTGGAAATCATCCTCAGTTCTTACCTTTTCGTTAATCAAATCAATCACCTGGTCCTGTTCGTTCACCGCCCAAGCATTTCTCTAACCTCGTTCTCTTCTCTGGCCCCATTGCCACATCTCTAAAGCTACGGCACCTGACCCTTCGCTGTGGTTATACCTTCTTTATTGGTCTCCCTGTGTTGTGACCAGCCCTCCACTCTGCTGCCAGAGATACTTTCTAAAATGACAATCTGATTAGATTTCCCCTCTTTGAAACCTGTGATTGTTTCCTGTTCATCTATAATGCTTAGCACATAAGAGACCTTCAATAGTTTTGAAAGAATGAAAGGTAAAACTCAAAAATTATACTGAAGTGTATTCAATGTCTTGCTCTCTGATTCTTGTCCATTTTTCCAACTCGCCCTTCTATTTTTCTGCCCTTAGCCCTCCGTACTCTGGCAATGATCAAATCTTTTATAGTTTCAGGATTAAGCTTCTTTGCCGTTGACATGTTGTTCCTTTTTTTCCTGATACTTGCCTTGTTGACTGTCCCCAGGAAAACCAGGTGGTGTTTTCCTTCAGTTCTAATGAGCTTTGGTGAAATCTCCACCCTACCAATTCCTTATTGATTTGCTTATAGATTAGATTCCCATAAATGATACGCTCCTAAAAGGGGAACTTTGCCTTTCCTATTTAGTATCTCAGCATCTAGTAAATTGTCTGGCACATGATGAAAGCTCAAAAAAGTAGCAAGATAGGGTGTCAATTCAACCGAGGTTATGACATACTAAACCAGGAACAGGCTGTGACATGCCAGAGCCTGCCGTTGGCTTATGTATTATTTATTAAGGATACTTTTTCTTTGATCGGAAGGAAATCATTTAAGACTGGAAAAATATTTAGGAAAGCAGTGATGAGGGGCGAAGATGATAGGGACATAATAATTGTTTTCTATTTTTATTTTGTGTTTCCTTTGCAGAAGAGGTAATGAATAAAGAAAGCATTGGAGAAAAATAGTTTTGAGACTTTTTTTTTTTTTTCCAGAATAGTTATATGGTGAAGGTTGAGCAGACAGGAGAAAATCTCACAGGTCCATCATTAATGTAGTTTAGGCAGCAGGAGGAAGTTTTGCTGATTTTAGAGCTTGCCAGAGGGTTTGGACGGTCTAGGTCAGATCAACAGCTGGGGGCAACGTAGGTAAAGAAAGTGCAGGGAATTGTAAGAGTAGAGAGAAAAGTCAAGGATATGTCAGCAATAACACAGTCGCAGCTGACTTGATGAGATAAGGTACTTTTCATGGCTCTTTAAATTTTGCTTCGTTTTATAACTTGATGCGTTTGTGAAACAGAGTAATCAGAACACCTTAATGATTGACTTTGTGGTTTTAATGAGGAGTTAAGTTTTTTTTTTATGAAACACGTTTACAGATGCATTGTGGACCTCAGTTCTTGTGTGGTCTGTTTTCTCGGATGATATTGTTGTTCTGTTTTTATCCATCTGCAGGGTCATACCTGAGGCAATGATGGGAGGTATCCCAGGCTTGGCTCCTGGAAGGGAATGGCTTGTCTTTGGGAGGCTGCCCTCGTATTTCTGGATTAAAGAAAGATGTGGATTAACCAGAAAAATAAGAAAGCATGTGGGAATCAGTCATAATATCTTTAGGTAAAACAACTAAAGACATTTTGCCTGTTGTTTTCAAAACGAGAAACCAGCCCCAGCGGGCTCTCCACCATGTGATAAAAACAAGAGAAAAAAATTTTTATCAAGTTACAAAATGTAACAACAATGTAGCAGGGATTCCTGCTGCATTGTGCTCCACTATGTGAGTCTTAAGTGAGTCTTAAGCACATAAGACTTAAGCACATGAGCACTCACGATGTGAGTCTTAAGGTCTTGCTTGACCTCTCCGTAGCCCAGTGTTCTTGTCTGTAAAACAATAGGAATGACACTTGCCCTTCTTACTTCATAATGTTGTGAAAGGTAAATTTGATACAGTATCTGAAAGTATTTTTGAATAATTTAAAGTGTTACATGAAAGTAAGTTATTATTCTTGGGTCATTATATTATATTATATTATATTATATTATATTTTACTTTATTTATGGTCTAGATTCTGGTCTCACCCAACTTTCTTAGGTGGAGTTCTCTAGTTGCAAGACATGGAATAGGAAATTGGAGGCATGCCATGTAGATGAGATCACTAGCTTGAGGTCGGAGTCGGGGACAGGCGAGTTTGAACTCCAAGTATATGGTTTCATATTGGGTGACATTGGCCAATTGGCTTTTCTATGCCTCAGTTTTTTGTTTTTATTCTGTAAAATGGAAATAATAATAGAACCCACCTCATAAGTTGGTGTGAGGCTTATATTAAAACATAAAATAATACATGAGATAATTTGGATGAATTCTTAATAGAGTGCGTGGGTCATTGTAGGCATGTGATAAAGATTAGCTTCAGGAAGGAAGATATCTCAACTACTCTGGATAAATGGCTGGGACCTTGGCAATGAGCTCTGGAAAGAATTGTTGCATTGGTGAATATAAATTTTATAAAGCCAGGCAAATGCTTCTTCTTCTTCTTTTTTTTTTTTTTTTTTTTTTTTTAAGACTGGTAGATCCATCAAAAGCCTTTATTAAGATCTTTTCCCTCAATGGTTGTTATTTTCCAAACTGAAGACCCTGTCAGATTCTGAACGTAATTGTTCCTTAGGATTGGCCCAGAAAGCACAAGTGGATAACATAATATTATGTTCAGTACGCATTGTGATTAGTGGGAAAGACTTTTTTCATTCATTCATAACCCTCTACTCATCTTACCATGTGAAAACAAGGAAAATAAATCGAGTAACAACAACAGAAGAGCCTACACACACACACACACACACAAATATATATATGTATATTACATATAATATATATATACCTATACATACACATATACCCACATATATATCTCATACATATACGTAATCTTTTAAATATAAGTATATATGTATTCATGTGTATTTATATATGTAAATATACATTTACAGAGCACCCAATATTACCAAGTGTTACAGACAATATAGTGATGATGAATAACTAAATTAGACATAGATTTTTTTTATTTACAAAGTGTTACGACCTATTCTGAGTATTTTATATATCTTAACTGATTTATTGCTCATATTATAAGGCAGATAAATGTTACCATTCACACGTTACAGGTGAGGAAACTAAGGCTCAGAGATATTCAGGAACTTGGTCACACAAATCATAAGAGTGGACTGGAATTTGAACCTAGCTGACCTAGGTATGGTGCCCACTCTATGAAGCAATAGAACTAATAGCTAGTTGTTAGCAAAAAGTAAGTGATGCAACAAATTCATATTGAGACGGAGAAGAATAGAACATCTGCTCAACCCAAATCTCTATCAAGTGAGATCTCTGACAGCTTAACAAACCAAGATTAATGGGAGGAGAATGTGAATTTTTGTTTTAAATGTTAATGTACTCAGTGTCCCCAGTGGATGATTAATAAAGTTGAATTAATTATTCCTGGAAAAACAAATATAGACATCCCATTTTCTATAACTCTACTGCTCTAGATCAAATGGAATTATCACATAGAGAATTGGAATCAAAGGAATACATTGTTGTGCATTTTGCATGTTAATTTGCTTATTTATTTATTTATTTATTTATTACTGTTTATTTTTTGAGAGAGAGAGACAGAGCATGAGCACGGGAGGGGCAGAGAGAGACACACACACAGAATCTGAAGTGGGCTTAAGTATCCAAGCTGACAGCACAGAGCCCAACGCAGGGCTCGAACCCACAAACCGTGTGATCATGGCCTGAGCCGAAGTCAGACGCTGAACCCACTGAGCCACCCAGGTGCCCCTCATGTTAATTTGTTTTAATGCTTTCAGTTTAGATTATTCAAATATACATACCCAGGCATGTAGAGTTTAAAGAAATGTGAGAATTGGGATGCCTGGGTGGCTCAGTCGGTTCAGCATCTGACTTCGGCTCAGGCCATGATCTCTCGGTTTGTGGGTTTGAGCCCCACGTTGGGCTCTGTGCTGACAGCTCAGAGCCTGGAGCCTGCTTCGGATTCTGTGTCTTCCTCTCTCTCTTCCCCTTCCCCACTCGCAGTCTGCCTCTCTGTCTCTCTCAAAAGTAAATAAACATTAAAAAAAATAGAGAAATATGAGAATTGATAAGGAAACCACATCCTGCTGTAAGTTTATGTGGGGTTATCCATAATCTCATCCACTTGAAGAAGACCTCACCTCATGGCTTGGAGAAATATATTAATTAAGGAGCAGAAACTAAAGGTAGTTTGTCCATTTTGTGTGTACGTGTGTGTGTGTGTGTAACCCAAAATACATAGCAAATCTTGGAAGATATTTTATTTTTCTGAAGGGAAGGGTAAAACCTTAAAATTAAGTATTATGGAATCCAAGGTGGAACAAAAAATAAAGGAGAAATCAAATATGGCCAGGGCTGTAGAACTGAGGCATTCTGGTTGCACAGAGCATGGGTCTCTCTCCTTACAGGGTGGATGTCCTCTGTAGTAATCGCCTCACTGCAGTTGGGTCAAGAGAAATCAGAAGAGTTGAGCCACCCAGGACCTTTTATAATTCTCCGAGCCTGTTTTAATCTGTTTATTTGCCTCAAGGTCATATTCCAACATAATTTAGCACTCATTGTCAAACAATGGACAGACACTGCCATTGTCATTGAATGAAGAAATAAAAAGATTGCCTTTAGTCTGCTAAAATTCGTATGCGAGGTTTTTTTTTTTTTTTTTTTCTTTACTCAATGTTTCAAATGCCCTGTACTTCCATCTGATTGGACATTGTAGGCCTTGTGTTCGATCTCTGAATCCTCAGTGGGCTCCGACCTGAGATCATGTTGATTGGCTCAGTCCTGGATCAGATGTCCCAGCCTAGGAGTGGGCGGGCTTGGCCTCAGCTTCCTGAACCTGAAGACTCCTGTGGGCAGCTGGGAAATATTCATATTTTAAGAACACTAATCCACCTCTTGTAATTTTCTAGAGATATTTATTTCCAATCTATGGTCCAATCTATGGACTAAAATAGTTTTCAGCTTTCCTTGTGGGGAACGGTTTTTTGATTTGTGTGGTTTTTTTATTATTATTATTATTATTATTATTTTAATGTTTATTTTTGAGAAAGATAGAGACAGAGCACGAGAGGGGAGGAGCAGAGAGAGAGGGAGACACAGAATCTGAAACAGGCTCCAGGCTCCGAGCTGTTAGCACAGAGCCCGATGTGGGGCTTGAACCCACCAGCCGTGAGATCATGACCTGAGCCGAAGTGGGACACTTAAGCAACTGAGCCACCTGGAGCGCCCCTTCTTGCGTGGAATGGTTTTATTCCTTATGTTCTTTTTCTCCCTTCTCCCTAAAAATGTCATTTTACCTCTTCTTTTAGCATGTATTGTGATCATAGCTACTTGTAAAAATTTTGAATGATTTGAGATACCATAATTTTTGCATGAATATATAATTTTTGAAGGACTGCTTGATGAAGAAATGCACGATTGTTAAGAATGAGAAAGGGTGGGACAGGCTGTGGAGGAAGGAAAAAAAATGTGAATTCTGTTCTAAAACCCATGCTATTTGGACTCGCCTGAAATTACCGAAATTACTGAAATTACAGAAGATACTGTTTTCCTAAAACTCTTAACTAAGATAGAGATATGTAAATATCTGTTTTTTTCCAGTTACTTCCCCTCCCCAAGTGATTAAAAGAAAACATCATAATTCGGCATAAATACATTTTTTTAAATATAACACTTTCATTCCTTGCTGAACAGTTGTGCAAACATTAGCAAAAGGCTTCTTACTAAAGTACGTAAGGCACTTTAACAAAAGCTTAGCTGTTCTCCTGGCTTCTCTTCTCTCTTTGCTCCTATCCATTCCAGAATTAGTGCTTAAGGATAACTGATCATTTCACTTCCTTGGTCAAAAGCCTTAACTAGTTTCTCACAGGTGTCCCTGTCCAGTTAATTATATTTTGAGGGAGGCATCATGGGATGGTGGACAAACTTGTGTTTTGGAGTCAAAGAGTAATGGGCTCAAATAGCCTCCAAGTCTTACGTCATATGTGGTCTTAGACAAGTCATTGAAACTCTCAGGGTATCAGTGTCAGTAATTCACATCATACCATGTTGTCACAACTATTATGTGTAACAAAAATATTAGCTATGAAATCGTATATAAATCATTCAGTATCTTTATTCATTAGGAATTTCCCATTTTATCTGTTTTTGATCTTACAGTACGTTGTACCATTATTCAAATGTATTTTATTGCAAACTTAATCGCAATTTTCTTATGGACAAGGACTTTTTCTTATAGCCTCTACATGATAGGAACTTAGAAATATATGTTAACTTAATATTTTTTGAAAAAAATCTTATTTTGAGAGAGAGAGAAAAAGAGTGTGTGTGCACAGTGGTGGAGGGGCAAAGAGAGAGGAAGAGAGAGAGAAAATCCCAAGCGGTCTCTGTGCTCAGTGTGGAGACCTGGGCACGATGTGGGGTTTGTTGTAGGGCTTGATCCCATGACTGTGAGATATTGAGCTAAGCCAAAGTCAAGAGCCTGATGTTTAACCGGTTGTGCTATTGAGGCACCCTAACTTAAAATTAAAGAATACTTGTTTAGCTCCTAAAATGTAAATGTCATTTTATGCGAAATTAAGGCATTGAAAGAGCAGAACATACGTGTGTGTGTGTGTGTGTGCGCATGTGTGTGTCTGTGTATGTGTAAAATGTCTCACCATTGTTTCAAGTGATTCTTGTTTATTTGGTACAGATACCAGAGGGTCCTATTAAGATTTAACCTGGCTTGGGCACCTGGGTGGCTCAGTCAGTTAAGCATCTGACTCTTGGTTTTGGCTCAGGTCATGATCTCACAGTTTGTGTCCTTGAGCCCTGTGTCAGACTCTGTGCTGAGAGTGCAGAGCCTGCTTGGGATTCTCTCTCTCTCTCCCTTTCTCTCTGCCCCTCCCTTGTTTGTGCTCTCTCTCTCAAAATAAATAAATAAGCTTAAAAAAATTAAAGATTTTATCTGTTTCTATAAAAAACCTGCAAAAGAATGAACCTCACACAAAAATAAATTCAAAATGGATGAGAGATCTAAATGTGAGACAGGAGACCATCAAAGTCCTAGAGGAGAAAACAGGGCACAACCTCTTTGACCTCAGCTGCAGCAACTTCTTTCTAGATATGTCTTCAGAAGCAAGGGAAGTAAAAACAAAAAATGAACTATTGAGACCTCGTCAAGATAAAAAGCTTCTGCATAGTGAAGGAAAAAAATCAAGAAAACTAAAAGATAACCTGTGGAATGGGAGAAGATATTTGCAAATGACATATCGGATAAAGGGTTGGTATCCAAAATCTATAAAAAACTTAACAAACTCAACACCCAAGAAACAAATAATCCAGTGAAGAAATGGGCAGAAGACATGAATAGATGTTTTCGAAAGAAGACATCCAGATGACCAACAGGTACATGAAAATGTGCTCACTCATCATCAGAGAAATACAAATCAAAACGATAATGAGATGCCACCTCAGACCTGTCAACATGCCGAAAATTAACAACTGAGGAAACAACAGATGTTGGCGAGGATGAGAAATCCTGCACTGTTGGTGGGAATGCAAACTGGTGCAGCCACTCTGGAAAACAGTATGGAGATTCCTAAAAAAGCTAAAAATAGATCTACCCTACGACCCAGCAATTGCACTACAAGGTATTTATCCAAAGGATACAAAAATGCTGATTTGAAGGAGCACATGCATCCCAATGTTTATAGCAGCACTATCAACAATAGCCAATCCAGGGGCGCCTGGGTGGCTCAGTCGGTTGAGTGACGGACTTCATCTCAGGTCATGATCTCGCAGTTCGTGAGTTCGAGCCCCGCATCCGGCTCTGTGCTGACAGCTCAGAACCTGGAGCCTGCTTCGGATTCTGTGTCTCCCTTTCTCTCTCTGTCCCTCCCTTATTCGCACTCGGTCTCTGTCTCTCTCAAAATGAATAAACATCAAAATAAAATAAAAACAATAGCCAATCACAACGGAATACTATTTGGCAATCAAAAATAATGAAATCTCACCATTTGCAACAACGTGGATGGAGTGTATTATGTCACAGCGAAATAAGTCAGCCAGAGAACAAACAGACGGTTGCTGGAGGGTAGGTGAGGGGGGATGGGCTAAATGGGGGATGGGCCTTACGGAGGCCACTTTTCAGGATGACGACTGGGTGTTCTATGTGAGAGATGAATCACTGGGCTCTACTCCTGACACTAGTAATTCATTGTATGCTAACTAACCAGAATTTAAATAACTAAATTGAAAACCATAGAGATTTTACCTGGTTCTATAAAATAGCTTATAAATTACCTCCGTGTATGCTTTTTTTTTTTTTTTTTTTTTTTAAATTTTTTTTTTTAACGTTTTTTTTTTTTTTTAATTTATTTTTGGGACAGAGAGAGACATAGCATGAACGGGGGAGGGGCAGGTAGAGAGGGAGACACAGAATCGGAAACAGGCTCCAGGCTCCGAGCCATCAGCCCAGAGCCTGACGCGGGGCTCGAACTCACGGACCGTGAGATCGTGACCTGGCTGAAGTCGGACGCTTAACCGACTGCGCCACCCAGGCGCCCCCCTCCGTGTATGCTTTTGAGGAATCTGTTTTTTTATTCTCGTGTTCACCTTGCTCCATAGTTTAGTTCTATTACTTCATTGAAAAGCTCTCCGTACTTGAAGCTGCTCAGTGATTCTCCTTGTTCTGTGATAAGTCCCCCCATGTTGGACTGTCCGCCTGCTCATTCCCAGGGAACATCAAGCATTCGATAACTGTTGATGAAAGTAATGTAACATATTAATAAGGCCTTAAGGTGAATGACATCCGTGCAAAAGGGGAGACAGATAGAGTGCCCCAAATAATCCGTACGTTTGAAAATGCCCACATAAATTTAATACTGGTGGAAAAATTGTATAACTGTTAAAGAAAGCTCCTCAGAATGCTTTCTTTCCCCCATTTATATTAAGTGGCTTCATTTTAGAAAATATAATTTTTTATAGTGGAAAAACCACCTGGAGATTTTTTTATCACTTTTTTTTTTCCTATTGCTGCTACTTCCTAACTCCAGTGTCCCTAAGGTAATTAGTGGGCTGAAATTTACATCATCGGCTTTGAGATTCTGTGAATAAGAAGGAATAGCATTGTATGGTGACATATTGTGATGAGCATAGCAAAGCATATAAACTTGTGGAGTCACTATGCTGTGCACCCGAAAGTAATGTCACATTGTGTGTCAACTGTACTCGGATAAAAACAAATTATTTTAACTATTAATGATGTGATTTTGGGTCGCTCAGTCAGTTAAGTGTCCCACTTCGGCTCAGGTCATGATCTCGTGGTCCACTGGTTCAAGCCCCGGGTCAGGCTCTGTGCTGACAGCTCAGAGCCCGGAGCCTGCTTCAGATTCTGTGTCTCCCTCTCTCTCTGCCCCTCCCCACTCGCACTCTGTCTCTCTCTCAAAAATGAATAAACATTAAAAAATTAAAAAAAAAATTTTTTTAACGCTTATTCATTTTTGAGACAGAGAGAGACAGAGCATGAACAGGGGAGGGGCAGAGAGAAAGGGAGACACAGAATCTGAAACAGGCTCCGGGCTCTGAGCTGTCAGCACAGAGCCCCACGCGTGGCTCGAACTCACGGACCGTGAGATCGTGACCTGAGCCGAAGTCGGACGCTTAACCAAGCGAGCCACCCAGGCACCCCAACATTAAAAATTTTTTTTAAAAAAGATGTGATTTTTTAATGACAAGTTTTTGTCGAGTCCCAATTCTTACTGTACTGCCACAATTTCCAACAAAATTTTGGAGATTTATGCAGATGATGGGATTATTTGGGGGATGATGCTTTAAATACCCATATATTTATATATATGTGTATATATGTGTAACATATATACACATATATGTATAAACATAAACGTTAAATATATATGTGTGTATATATATTTAACGTTTATGTTTATTTATTTCTGAGAGAGAGAGAGACAGAGTGCAAGCAGGGGTGGGGCAGAGAGAGAGGGAGACACAGAATCGGAAGCAGGCTCCAGGCTCTGAGCTGACAGATATTCCAACATTATGGAAGTTGTTCTAAAAGTGCTGGTCGAGTGCAAGATGAATATCTTTGACTGGAGTACATCAGAGACAATACGGTGAAGTCCGTATTTTGCTATATCTAGAGATGAATAATATCTGGTCATTGATTGCTTCATTTTCGATGCTAAAATTGGTTGTTGGTTTATGGTGATGGTATCTTGACTCATCTGTGATTTTCCCTTTGAAATTAAAAAGTCTGTGTGATTACTTGGGTATCAAACAGCATTCACTTCCTCATCAACCAGTCACGTTTGACGGCTTTATGTCAATTGATAATCCTTGCCAGAAATAATTCATTAAGAATTGCAAGATGATGGCTTTATATTCTACCATTTTGTCTAAATTCATTAGCCGTAATTCTTCCATAAATAGAACTTGCTTTGACCAACTGCACTTATTTTCTTATCTTGAATAGCTTCTTCTAAATGACAGGGTACACGTAGAAACAGTTTTCACCGTATTACGTCATTGGTAGACACTTTCCTCTACTTGAAAAGCCAAAGGCATGATTTTATTTATTTTATTATTTTAGTTTTTAAAGGCATGATTTTACATTTAACATCAGAACCATTTTTCCCTCACAACTCTAAAATACATCTCAATAACACAGTTATTAAAAATACTTTGAAAATTAAATAAATTTAAGAAACTGGTATGTTAGGAAAGTTTTCATGAGTTTGTAAAGTGATGCATTGCTCCTCAGCTACTTCTCAATATCTTCCTTACTCTGGATCATACCAAATACTTCTTGCATATTTGATTTTATGTTTCTTAGAAATTTAAATTTAAATGTTCTTTCTTTCTCAACTCACGTCTCCAAAATTTTTATATTCCCCTACGTATTAATAGAAAACCCATTCTTTTTTTAATTTTTTTAAAATGTTTTATTTATTTTTGACACAGATGGAGACAGAGCGTGAGCAGGGGAGGGGCAGAGACAGAGGGAGACACAGAATCCAAAACAGGCCCCAGGCTCCGAGCTGTCAGCGCAGAGCCTGACTCGGGGCTCAAACTCGCAAACCGTGAGATCATGACCTGAGCCGAAGTCGGATGCTTAACCGACTGAGTCGCCCCTAGAAAACCCATTCTTATAAGGGTCTGGGATCTGACTCCCAAGAGCTTTAAGTAGAAGATGTGAAGAATGGAAAGACAAAGACAACTTTCATTGTTTCTTGATCAAATGTTGTACATGACCTTCACTTCTATATTTGTACATGTTGTACATGACCACAGATTTTTTTTCTTATTTTGTTTCTTTTTGGAGATTTTTATGTTTTCTGTCTTTTTAAGTAGCAGATGTAAAAGTTAAAAAGGCGTAACTCTTGTAGCCAATATGGAGCAGATAGTCCATATCCCAGTGTGTCAAGCTCCTCAAGGATGCTCTGTATTTGGAGAAAGGCTTCTGGGAGTTTTTTGTTTGTTTGTTTTGTTAACCATAGTGTATCCTCACTCTTCACTCTGATATTTGAGAAACATAATACAGAGTTTAAAGTACTTAAATGTTATTATGAGTTTCATCTGGCAAGATTAAGCTATTTAAGTTTTCCAAGGCATTATTTTTCTTAAATTTTTAAAAATGTTTTATTTATTTTTGAGACAGAGAGAGACAGAGCATGAACGGGGGAGGGGCAGAGAGAGAGGGAGACACAGAATCCGAAGCAGGCTCCAAGCTCTGAGCTGTCAGCACAGGGCCCGACGCGGGGCTGGAACTCACAAACTGTGAGATCATGACCTGAGCTGAAGTCGGACGCTTACCTGACTGAGCCACCCAGGCACCCCAAGTTTTCCAAGGCATTATTGCCTATTATTCTTTAGTAATTCTTGCCAAACTGTTCCCTGTGTAATCCCCAATTATAACAAACCATCCCTTGTTCAGACTAGTAGGATATGGTGGACAGTCTGGGTGGCAAAATATTTTGAAACAAATTCTACACACACACACACACACACACACACACGAATTATTTTTCTCTAAAAGCAGATATATGACTAAAGCGGCAAGAAATAATTGTTACATAATAAAGTTGGGGGTAAAATCTTCCTTAATGAAGTGATACCTTTTAATTAGCTCACCGTTAATAAATCGTCCGCGTTTCCGGAGTCCTTGAGAGGATTTGAAAATAGTTGGCTCCGTGAGGGAATTCATCATCTTTGCAAACCATGCTTGCCCTGTTTGATCTTTTTTGGAAAATGGTTGGTGCAAAGGAAAATTTCCTAAGTTTTAATAAAGTTTTACTGTTTAGCTCTCTGCACGCCTTTCCAAAGGACCATACACATCCATCGATGCAAGCCTGAATTGTTGGCACAAGGATGTTGATTTGATCATGGGGTAATAATAGAAACTATATGGAGTGAAGTGAGTGAAAAAACTGTCACCCTGTGCATGTAACGTCTAAAAAGGCAATGTGACTCTGTGCAGGGCCAATTACGTGGATTAAGATGGGTCTTTGTTGGGGCGCCTGGGTGGCTCTGTCAGTTAAGCGACTGACTCGGGCTTAGGTCGTGATCTCACGGTTCCCGGGTTGGAGCCCATGTGGGGCTCTGTGCTGCCAGTGTGGAGCTTGGAGCCTGCTTTGGACTCTGTGTCTCCCTCTCTCTCTGCCCCTCCCCCACTCGCACTCTCTCTCAAAAATAAATAAACATTTAAAAAAGAAAAAAAAGACTGAGCTCTGGAACCACAGAGAGCTGTCTCCAGTCTCCACCGGGTACCGGAACCTCAAGGTCTCTGAGCCTCAGTTTACCCATCTGCAAAATAAGTGTGACGCTCAGAGTGCATGCATTATAGGGCTGTTGCAAGAATCAAATGACGTAATGCCTACAAAAGTGTTTAGAAGTGCCTCGCAAGGTGGCTTCATTAACTCCCATCACCTAAACTCCATCGTCTTGCTGGTGAGAACCAGAAGCTCTGATCTCTTCTGTTACTGTCAGACTCACGTAGTTCACTCCTATTTACCGTTGCCACGCGGGTATCACAAAAACACTGCACATTTAACAGGTGCAACCTGGAAGCTTGTATTTCGTTCCTCAAAACTGCATTTGCATTTCCTGCCCCACCTTTCCTTTCTCAGTAAATGGCACCACAGACCATTGATTTACTTAGGCCAGAAATCTCAAATTGGTTTTTCGTTTTTCATTTCCCCTCATCTTCCTCATTCAGTTCATCGGCAAGGCTTCATAGCTGAGTCAAGTGGTTCACCCTGTAGGTTGCTCTACATACACCGTTTGCTCCTTGGTAAACTTGCGAGTCTAAATCTGCCACGTTTTCTGTCACACAAGACTAAAGTGTGAGGCCACACCTGTAGGGCTCTTGTACCCTATGCTTCTGGTTGCTTTCCATCAATGGGGAGTCTTGTTAAGGGTTAAGAAGGAGAGAAGAGAGAAGTCATATAATAGTTAGTTCCTCCCTCCTCCTTGTGAGGTCAAGGCTGCATTGAGCTGGCTCTGTCCCTCCACCCAGGGTCACTGTTCTACTCAAGAGAGATGACTTTATATGACTCTCCTTCCAGTGTCTGGTGATGGCTGTGTGTCCTCATCCCTTCACGCCTGATGGTAGAATCAGCCTGCTCCTAAATCCATAGCTCTTGATAAAACATTTGTCATCATCTCATTTTGAGAATGCCCGTATTTCTACTGGGACTTTTTCTGATACAGACCCTAAGCTTGGGCTTTCTTGGTGATTAACCACAACAAAATTCCCATTTTGCGTATTGTGGTTAACTGGTTAACTAGCCTTACGCCCGCCATGTTGGAACATGGGGTTCATATGTCTCAGAATTTTAACTGAAAGTCTGGCATGACCCTTCAGTTCCTTGGTTTCTCCTCAAATTGTCACAGACTTCTGCAGTTCCTGCAGGATTTCTGCCTTGGAGAGGAGGGGATGAGGTGGGAGGAAGCCACCATACGTGCTCGTCTGGCTGCTTGATTTCCTTACCTTTACCTCCTTCTTCAGTTCCCACTCCACTTGGAGCAAAAGCGGGGAAGAGTCCCCACTGCCTCTTGCTTTCTGGTTGTGACTTCTTTTTGATGTTCTCCATCTTGAGAAGACATTTCCCCTCTCCAATTATCTGAAGCTGAATGTTACCATAGCTGAACTTTGCTGAGAATTGTGATCTATTGGAGGGAGGAATAAATAAACACGCATTTAATAGTTTCAAAATTTCATCACTGGTTATACATAGGTCAGATAATTATAACTTATTTACTTAAACCTTCTAATGGCTTCCTAGTTGCATATAATATGTTGATTGGTTAACATCACCTGCATGTCCAGCCAGGTCTGGCTCCTATTTATATTTCTAACCCAAGTTCCCAGTATTCTCCTCTGGGGCTATACTTAGGTCACAGCCAAAATTCTTTCCTTTCCTTTCCTTTCCTTTCCTTTCCTTTCCTTTCCTTTCTATAAAACTATGTCCTACCTCAGGACCTTTGTACATGCTGTTCTTTCTGCCTGGAATAATTAATTTCTTTTGCTCTTTGCATGGCTAAACAATTTTTTTACTAGTCTCATTAAAAAAAAAATTCCATCTTTCCTAACCTTCCCCCACAAACTTGTCCCTTAAAATTCTTCTCTATACTATTCTTTGGGTTCTTCTCTGCATTTTCCATTCTTATCATACTTGCCATTGTTTTATTCATTTCTCAAGTTTGTTTTATTTATCATGTCCAGTAGAAAGATGGTTTTATAATGTCAAGTATAATGTATATATTTATATACCACTGTATTTCTGGCTTCTAGCACAGTGTCTGGCATAAAGCAAAACCATAATAAATATCTGTAGAATAAGAGGCTGAACAAAGTACAGGGCCTAGTACAATGAGTATCAATGCTCAATAAATGCACATTAGCATTGCTATTATGAAATTCCTTCTAATTACTATGTGATAAACGTGAGAAGATTTACTTACTATAATTTACTTACTAGAAGATTTACTTACTAGAATCACAATATATGACATGGCATCCTTTCAGTGGAAACGTGTGGTAGGGAAGGTCTTCTCTTGAAGAGATTTGTGGGTTTGGTTTTTGTCTAACCAAGTGGACTCCACTGAGATTCCCTGAAGACCTACACAGTTTTAAATGGAATTAGATAAGCAGACAAAGCGCCTGCTTGGATTGAAAGAGACCGAGAGAGGGGCACCTGGGTGGCTCAGTCAGTTAAGTGTCTGACTTCAGCTCAGGTCATGATCTCATGGTTTGTGAGTTCGAGCCCTGCGTCGGACTCTCTGCTGTCAGTACAGAGCCCGCTTTGGATCTTCTGTTCCTTTCTCTGTGCCCCTCTCCAGCTTGTGTGCCACCCCCCCAAAAAAAAATAAATACACATTTTAAAAAAAGAAAGAGACTGAGAGAGAACAAAATAAAGATGTCTTTGGACTCCCAAATTCTACTGGCAGAAAACAGGTTGAGAACACTATGTAGCTGCAAACGTGGGTTACCTTTCATTAAAAAAAAAAAGCAGGGAAGATCCAAAGAGTGGAACCAGGCATCTAGAGGACAGAGCTGAGAGCCACAGAGAAGCATTCCAACCTTGAGACTTAATCAAGGAACTGCCAACATTTGCTTGTTTGGATTTCATCATTGTTGGGGACTCAGGATCCTGGCCTCCTTTTAGCAGCTTTTCATAGTTCCATCCCACACTGTCTCAGGATTCATCTGTGTGGCCAATAGGCTGTAGCAGAAGTGCTGCTCTGTCATTTCCAAGGTTAGGTTACAAAGGACAGCAGCTTCCATTCTGAGATCTTTCTCCCTCTTTCATTTCCTCATCATTCACTTTCACTAAATATGTTGATATTTGTCCATATGATACCCTTTCAGAACATCTGGATCAGTATTCTTAGAAGGGTTGCTGCGTGTTATATTTTGCATGGCGCAATCCTGAGTTATGCCTGTTTGTCCTAGAATAATTGTTTCCTCATTGGCTACCCAAGTGTTCTGGATTGGATGATAAATTACACGATCACAATTATTATTAACATCTCTAGCATCCTACACATTCAGCCATATGTCCATTTACATTTTCTTAAACCGTACCATTGTGTGGTGTGTATGCAGGCACGTGTGTGTGTGTGAGTGTGTGTGTGTGTGTGTGTGTGTGTGTGTGTGTGCGTGTGTGTGTGTGAGAGAGAGAGAGAGAGAAGCAGAGACAAAGAAAGCTGGGTTTGCAGGGTGCGTGGGTGGCTCAGTTGGTTAAGCATCTGACTTCAGCTCAGTTCACGATCTTGCAGTTCGTGAGTTCATTCCCTGCATCGGGCTCTGTTCTGATGGCTCAGAACCTGGAGCCTGTTTCACATTCTGTGTCTCCCTCTCTCTCTGCCTTTCCCCCATTTGCACTCTGTCTCTCTCAAAAATAAATAAACATTAAAAAAAGCTGGCTTTGCATCTCTCAATTATTTCTCCTCCTTTTTAAATGTTTTTATAATTCTCTCCACCTTCCTGGCCAAAAGTAACTAAGCAGAGTTAGGAAAGTCATAGTCTATAAAAGGTGGCTGCAAAAGGTGTAAGTCCCATGTTCTCATTTGTCTCCTGGAACCTCAACCCTTATAGTAGCATATCCAGGTCTTACAAAAACCAACTTCTATATATAATGCTTCAAGTGTTTTTTTGACCAATTTTATTTCATTTCTTTTTTCTTCCATGCAGGACCTGAAATGTGGAGGGGAAGGACTCAGTCAGTACATTCCTATGTCATGTTTAAACACTGACAAAACATTTGACAAGTACGTTCCTTCATGGTGGATTGAATGCATTTTATTTTATTTTGTTTGTTTCACTCTAGGTTAAATATGGGGCAATTATAGGTACCAAGCAGCCTGAGTTTGATTCACCTTAAGGATCAGGTTTGTGGGAGACATGACCTCCCTTCCTCCTGAAATTTATCTGTGCCCTTCCATTCCTATTTGACTGTTGGAGATGGGGCCATCATAGTAATGGAAGTATAGCTTGGAACCACGCCTTACTTACCTCTCAGGAAGTATCTAAATTCTTGGTCCAGTGTAGGAGCTTCCAAGATCAGGCTGTGGCACCTGCTGTTTCTCTGTGCCAGGAGAGGAAGTGCAGTAGTGGTGGCTGTGGGTTCAGAAGGGCTCTCAGGGTAGATGGTCTCCCTTTGAATCTCAGGCTTTTATGCCTTATGACCATGTGACCTCAAATAAGATGGTCAACATTCCCCCGCATCGGTTCATCAGTGAAGTAGAAATAATAATACCTCATTGGATTATCTGAAGGGTTAAATGAAATAATAGATATAATGTTTTCAAAAGAGTACCTTGAACATGCTAGGCATCCCATAAGTGTTAGTTAATACTCTATATCAGTGGTTCTCAACAGGGATCAGTTTTGGCCTCAAGAGACATTTGGCAATGTCTGGAGACTTTTTTAAAAAAAATGTTTTTATTTATTTTTGAGACAGAGAGAGACAGAGCATGAGCAGGGGAGGGGCAGAGAGAGAGGGAGACATAGAATCCAAAGCAGGCTCCACGCTCTGGGCTGTCAGCACAGATCCCAACGCGGGGCTCAAACTCATGGACTGTGAGATCATGACCTGAGCTGAAGTTGGACGCTCAACCGGCTGAGCCACCCAGGTGCCCCTGGAGACATTTTTTTAAATTATTATTATCATGACTGGGACTAGGGAAGGGTCTGTTAATGGCATCTGGTGGTTGGGGGCCAGGGATCTTGCTAAACATTCTACAATGCACAGGCCAGCCTCTACAACAAAGGATTATGAGGTTCAAAATGTCAATAGTGCAGAGGTTGAGAAATCCTGTTGTATATATCAATGCTGTTTGCTCATTGTAATTTTACTTAATTTCTAATCTGACTAGCAGAGAAAATAAGGTATCAGCTGGAGTGGGGCCTGTCTCTCTGTGAAGACAATTCAGTGCCTCAGGGAACATGCCAAGCAGGCAAGATTGTATTTTGCTGAGATGTCATTCAGTGCTCAAGGTGGTATCACGGAGGTATGGGGTAGCATGTTCCCAGCGCCCAACTTTTCTGTGTTAGGACTTCAGACCAGGAAAATGGCCAGGGATGTCTGCAGGACATTATATGCAAGGGAGTTAATTACAGACTCATTTACAATAGTGAGAGTTGGAACAAACCTAAATATCCAACAATAAGAGATTATGCCATGGGGAAAAAAATCGAGCCACATGGAAAATGCCTATAATGTACAAAGTGGTAAATATGGGTTACAAAATAGTATTTACATCATCAGTCTTATTTTGTAAAGAATAAAAAGGTGTATTTTGCTACCTGGCTATGAGGAACGGACCTCAATATTTCATCAGTGTTTATATCAGGGTTGTGGACTAATGGATGACTATTGTGGGGTTTTTTATACAATTAAATTTTGCATAATGTGCAAACATAAGCATATATTTCTATAATCACAAAAGTAATAAGTATTGTATATGAGGGGAAACAGAGAGTAATAATATGCCACAGGACCTAATTCAAAATGAGCTCATGTCTGGTCTGGTTCCTGGTCTAGGGTCTGACTACTCACTCCAAGGGGACACCAATCTCTAGACTTACCTCTACGTATCTGATAAGGTGTTAAAACTGTGTATTAACCTTTTGATGTGCATTGTGTTTCTTTTTAACTAAGGGAGGTATTCTTAGGAAACCTTTAATTACAAAGAACTACGATTGTAACTAAGAACCTTCCCCCCACCTTTAGGATGATAATCATGAATTCAGCATCTAATTATTTAGATTAAGTTTTTAAGATATTTCATGAGTGCCTTACAATGCTTATCAAAAGAACAAAGAAAGAAACTGAGGAAACCATCTCACTGTGGTTAACACATCATGTTTGATGTTTACTAATGAAATCTGTTTACCTTCATAACTGTATAATAGGGCCATTAAAGACAATAGATACAGTAGTTTAAAAGTAATAAAATTTACAACAAAGTGTATTTAATTTGAAATTGAATTGCCAGCAAATGGTGTCCTAATGAACCCTTGTGTCAATGGAGCTCTAACCAAATTAAGGGAAATCATTTCTATCACAAGAAACTAAATCAGCTGTGAGATCCAAAAAGGCCATTCCTCTGGTGGGGGTACAGTCATTGTCACAGATGGCTCTGCTGATGGAATTAAGCTTAAGTTAGGAGAAATGAAATACAAGATCCTTCTTAATTCAAATGAATTTGGGAACGCAGGCAAATGTTAGAAGCTCAAAATTAAATGAATGAATGAATGAATGAATAAATAAATAAATAAGTGAGTCATAAAAAAGAACCTCAAATAAAGGCAGTAAATGTTAACAGGAGGAAAAAAAAAAAGCCTGGGGAACATTTTTGAAGGTAGAAATAGATCTTGATTTCTGACCATTGCATTAAAAAAATAAAAAAGTTTATGTCATATCACCTATTCAGCTATTTGAACGATTCCTCTATTTCCAAGTTTCTTCATCAGTTTATAAGATTGAAGGAGTGGGGGGCTGAAAATGAAGTGGCAAAATGTCTTACCAAATATTTGATCTTCGGTAATTTCTGAAACGAGCCACATTTTAATTACTGGGAGATCAGTATTGACTACAGGGAGTCTTGAATTTTATAGAGATCACATTTCAAAAGCTACTCATCTCCCCAACTTTAATCAACGGTAGTTGTGTGGTATTTATCTAATTCTCAGTTAATCTGACACGATGTTTAAGGAAAACATCAAATTGTGTTGTGGTTCCAAAGGCAAACCTTTTCATTATCCCCATTGTCAATTTCTCTTCCTTTTATCTCCCCTCCTCTTGTACCCGCTGCAGAGTGCCAAGTCAACCATTAATTGCACATCGAGATGTCTGGAAAGAAAACAGGCCAGCCAAGTTCTGTACTCTCACAGACGTAACTCACGAATCAAAGGCAGCAGCAGCAGGACCTTGCTGGAAGGTGAGACTCTCATGACTGACTTTTTCTCGGATGCAAAAATGTGAAATGATGAGATCAACGGTTCTTGGCTCGCTGTCCTGGCTGGCTTTTCCTCCTGCTGGGACCCTCTAGAGAAACAGAGTTTCAACAGGACTTGGTAAATATTTTTGAGGAGAATTCTACGCTCAAATAGAAGGGCTAAAATTCTCGACTGTAAAGCATTGGGAATTCCTCAAGAATGGTGTGCACAGTGCCAGGCTGGGTTCCCACTAGACAATGAGGCAGGACTGTCTCCATGCAAATGAGACAGGTTTGAGATTTGATGAATCTTCTGTCTTCTGTCCCTACTCATCTGACACTCGCTTTGAGGAAGGTTGTAAATGCAAGAGAGATTGTGGTATAATTCCTCAGACTGGCATTTCTGCCCCCTAGTCACCATTCGATTATCTTCCAAATTGCTGTGTTTCAGAGAGATAAAGATTTTTTATGGCTTGCTGACTTGAAACAACCACAAGAGCCAGCAAAGAAATGACTAAGCGGCCATGCATAGTAATTCCATTGGTAAATGAAAAAATCTTTGTTTGTATGACATTTCCAAAATTACTACAGAAGATGGATCTAAAATACAAAATGTCACATTTGGCATGCAAAACTATCACAATATATTTCAGTATAAAATTCATAGAGGCGTTTAATTTAGAATGTGTTTAATAACTCGGTCTGCCTGCATCAGTAATCCTGCCTTGAGGTTTAAAGAGCTTGTGTTATTTATTCACATGGCGTTAATTTAAAAAAAAAATTTTTGGAAACCAACATATTAAGGTTAAGTCTTTATTGTTAATTAAGATTTTCTAATTAAGACAAAAATAATTGTTATTCTGATTGGTTTTTAAGTATGACTTCTGTGAGAAAACAAAAGAAATTTAGCAACTTCCACTGTTTATTTAGCTGTGATTTGATTCCAGAAGCATACTATCTATATGGAAATATATATTATCACTCACAAAATAAAGTCTAGGCAGGATTAAAAGGTACTTAACCGTTGGCTGCAGATTAATGGGTAGCTACTAACTCCAGGAGCCAAGAGAGTACAGTAAACTGCTTCGAAGAACGGCATTATTTTTTGCTTAAAGCACAATGTAATAGAGAATTCTTTGAGGTCAAATGATTCCAAAGACTATTTGGGACTTGTGAGTATAGAAAACATGACTTAATGACATTTGAGTTATTAATAATCCCAGTTTAATTTTTGTTTAATCTGAAACAAGTCCATTAAAAAAAATCTTATCCATTTGGATAAACTTTCCAGCACTTACTAAAAATGAAAATGGCCTATTCCTGTGAGTGGAAGGTAAGCAATGAAGTTCAAATGCCCCATAAAATATTCTTGACTCCTGTTCTTTAGTTACATACAATGTATGCTAAGTTTTAGGTTAAAGCACACCCAAATGCTACTCCGTCCTTTAGGGTTTTTTTTTTTTCTCTCCTTGGAAGCCCATGGGGTAAGTTGACCTCATGCTTAAATTGAATAAAAGTATCTATCAGGTGAAGGGTTTGCCTGACCTACTTTGGACTTGACTCATCAAGGTGGTATAGGGACCAAGGGCACGCTGCCCAAAATGTACCACAAGGGCACACGGACTATTTTGAATTGAAGCTACTTGAGAGACAGCCAGTGCAAGACCACTCAGATCCTCCTCCGTCCCCCTGAAAATAGGAAATAAATCTCCCATATGAAAGGTACCCTCCCTTTACTAAGAAGTGAAAAGACATCCTTATCACCAGAGGTTGGAACTTTGAAGCGAAGAACGCTGTAGAAAGCTTGTTATTATTATTTTTTTTTACTGATCTACAATCTCAGCCCAGATTTTGCTTGGAATTACTTCCTAATTAAAACTCTTAAACACCCATTTTCTTTATCCTGTCTCTTTCTCGCAACATTATTTTGTTTCTTCCTAAAATGTCTAAAAACTGCTTTCCTTGGTCATTTCTTTATGTCTCGTTTTCATTATTGGGCCTCCTTGTGCGTGTCAAAAAACGTTGGCTTCTTTCTCCAGTTCATCTGTTCACGTAAACTTAATTTTCAGTCCAGCAAAGACCTGGAGGGGTAGAGAAAAAAGCATTTTCCTCTCCTACGGCATCCTGTGGTCTGTGATTAGTGTCAGAGGTAAGGGTTTTTGCCTTCCAAACTCTTGAGTTTGAAACTCACGGCCCATACTCACCCTCCCAGATACCTCGAAGAGGCACAATGTGTGGTTTTCAGAAGTGTTGGTATCCTGTTAATTCTATCTTATTATAATAGATGAATGGTTTCTGATGTCACAGATCATTAACATACCATGCTTAAAAATTGGCTAACCTTTCCCCTGGCGTAATTGGCAGGCTTGCCTTTTGACCTCCTAATTATATATCGTGTGTCCTCCTCTGTTATCATTGCTAATACCTGACAATTACAGGTTGAGCGAAAATAATTGTCTATTTCCCCCCACCCCCAAGAAGTGCATTGTGGCTAATTGTGTGGTTTCATCCAGTTCCTGCGTATTTCAGGAGACCTGCCTTGTCTTTAGGTTGAGCGCGGCCAGGCGCCTCAGCATCTTCAAGTACGGATGAAATGTGCAAGAGGCCTCAAGAACAAGGCTCCCCGAGGCTCCTACCGCCTCAGGGTGTCCTTGCTTGGTCGACCAGGTGGCTGTGTCTTCCAGTGGCAGCAAACGGAGCAGCTGAAGACCAGAACACACCCAGTGAGGCATGATGGAAATTTTTATGATCTGGGGCTCTATTTCCACGAAAGCCTTTATGTGGTAAGCTGGCCTTTTTGCACACATGTCCCTTTTTATGTAGCTTCCTCACTCTTCCTATCTATCCATCTTTTCGTCTCTACTCATGTGGCTTGAGATACTCAACTTTGCGGAGTGAACAGAAAGGGTTGCATTCATTCATTCGTTCCTTCAGCCAATACCCAATGAGCCCCCACTATGCACCAAGCATGTGTTGTGGACCATAAAGGGACACCCTAAGTCCCGTGTAAAATGGAAATGCTGTCTTTATTTAGCAACCACATATATGGTGGATGCTTGGTCTAGTTCTCCTCCTTTTTAGGATTTACATGCTGAGTGATTAATGATGTACATTGTTGGGCGTGTAGTACATGGATAAGCATGTAAGCAGCCAGGGATGCTGATTTTAGGTGAGAACCAAGCTTGAGGCCAGAAGAGAAGTTGGAAGGATTGTTCAGAAAATATATTATGGATATAGGGAGGGGTTCTAGAAGAGACAGTGCTGAGTAAAGGAGGAAGAAGGTGGGTAAGGTTAACCAGTGACCCTGGATGCAGGGATGAGAAACAGGCTGGAGACCATCGAGTTCCCTTTGGAAGCAGAGAGAAGGCTCAGCCTCGTCTGGGGCATGTTCCATGAAACTCTAGCCCTCCCCCACCCCACAAAAAAAAGAAAGGAGGGTGGGAAGGGGCATCTGGGGGCTCAGTAGGTTGTGTCTGGCTTCAGCTCAGGTCATGATCTCATGGTTCGTGGCTTTGAGCCCCTTGTCGGGCTCTGTGCTGACAGCTGGGAGCCTGGAGTCTGCTTCGGATTCCGTGTCTCCCTCTCTCTCTGCCCCTCCCGTGCTTGCGTTCTGTCTCTCTCTGTCTCTCAAAGGTGAATAAATGTTAACAAAATAAAATAATAATAATAATAATAATAATAATAAAGGAGGGTGGGTTAGTCCTGGGACACTTACCACATGCTGGTGCATTGACGTTGAGCATGAGCACAGACTGTTCACAAATACAGAATTGCCTTTTACACTATTAATTTGAAAGAGTAAAACACACATCTTGAGGGTCAATATAGGTATCGCAGAGTGATATTTAAGAGAAAAGCTAATTTCTCTCTAAAATAGGTAGGAGTGTGTTCTCTTTCTCCATTTCCCCTTAGGTTTTGTGCTAAAAGGTATCCTTTTAATTAATTTTAGCATGTGGTATTTCATTAAGGGTTGTAATCCATTATTCACATGAATATACTGTGCAGATAATGTCTTGTATTTATTCTGACCAACTGAAAAAATTAAAATAAGAGGCGAGACTAAAAAATGAACCATTCTGTATGGTAGATCTATAAACTCCACACGTAGGCTGTCATTATTTACTTGTTCTGAGAAGAGAATTATCAACCTTCATTTTTTTGCCAACTTTACTTTCTAGATATCTAAGACCCTTGAGGATAGTGTTTTTTTTGTTGTTGGTTGGTTGGTTGGTTTTTGTCTTTTGTTTTTTTCTTTTTAATGGTCAACAACTCTGTAGTGAATTTTAAGAATAGAAAACATATGGGGCGCCTGGGTGGCTCAGTCGGTTGAGTGTCTGACTTTGGCTCAGGTCATGATCTCACGGCTGGTGGGTTTGAGTCCTGTGTCGGGCTCTGTGCTGACACCCCAGAGCCTGGAGCCTGCTTCGGATGCTGTGTCTCCTTCTCTTCCCCATTTGTGCTCTGTCCTGTCTCTTAAAAATAAATAAATGTTAATTAAAAAAAAAAAGAATAGAAAACCTATAGCATCCATAAAAGCCATGCCGTTGAATAATGAGTGCAAAGTCTCAGGTGACCTCTGTGTTTAGAAGTTGATGGGGCTTCAAAAACAAAGAAAACAAAGCCTGCTTACCGCTGGGAGCCTAATAGACAAAATAGACATTTGGTGAAAGTCACAGCTTCATCCCAAGGTGTATACACAGTCCACTTCAGATAGGATTTGGAGAATTGGCTGTGTTGATGGTGGTGAGAACACCAGAGGTCTCTTTCAAACAAGAGACCAGAACTCTTCCTGGGAAAGAATTCTTCCTGAGAGAAAAGGAATCCCCGCTGAAAAACATTCACTGGGGAGTCAACTCTCAGTTGGCTCATCTGTGAGATGAGGTTAAAAATATGTGCCTCTCAGATGCATCGTGAGAAATGATGGAGATAATACTTGGGGAAATACATAGAATTCAGAGGCTTCTTTTATTATTGCTATCATTATTCTGTTTCTTTGATAGTGGAGCCTGTAACTGTTTCCCCAGTGGACTTTCATTTGAATATCTATGACATGTTCATATTTCAAGTAACTTTCAAACTAACCTTTGCTTGAGAACAATGTCGGTTAACGGTTTTTTCCTTTAATGACTGATCCCAAAGGCTTTGTGAAGAAATGTGGGATACTCATGAGAGGAGTTAGTCTAGGGTGGGTAGGGAGAGGACATTTTCCCTGGGGGAACCCACTGTCTCTGTGGAACCAGACTTTGAGGACGTGTTCTAAGAAAGCAGCAAGCATAATTTAACCCCTGAGCTGAGGTCTTGGTTCCTACCTATCACCTCAGAGGAATTTCAGAAATGTGGTGTTACCCAAAATTTCAACATATTATACAATTAATATTAATATTTATTTAGAGGATCTTAAACAGGTCCACGATCAGCAAGGAGCCTGATGTGGGGCTCGATCCTATGACCCTGGGATCATGACCTGAGCTCATGACTGACCCTCAACTGACTGAACCACCTAGGGGTCCCTAAAAGACAGCGCGTGAGTGGGGGGAGGGTTAGAGAGAGAGAGAAACACAGAATCTGAAGGAGGCTCCAGGCTCAGAGCTGGCAGCACAGAGCCCGACACGGAACTCGAACCCTTGAACTGTGAGATCATGACTTGAGCCGAAGTCAGATGTTTAACTGAATGGGCCACCCAGAGCCCCAAAATGTGGCTATTTTTTTTTTAAAGAGTTCAATCAACACCTAACAGGCAGGTACATTCTTTTTGTGCCTTTTAATTAAGTATCTGAAAATGTAAAGCATGGAGATAGGTTACAAAACATATTATTCAGTTTGCTTTCTAGAGCCATCTTCATTAAGAACTGTTTTATGAGGCGCCTGGGTGGCTCAGTCGGTTAAGCGTCTGACTTCGGCTCAGGTCACGATCTCACGGTTCTTGGGTTCAAGCCCCGCATTGGGCTCTGTGCTGACAGCTCAGAGCCTGGAGCCTGCTTCAGATTCTGTGTCTCCCTCTCTCTCTCTGCCCCTCCCCCACTCATGCTCTGTCTCTGTCTCAAAAATAAATAAATATTAAAAAAAAAAAAAAAGAACTGTTTTCTGGTACGGGCACCTGGGTGGTTCTTTTGGTTGGGTGTCCGACTTCGGCTCAGGTCATGATCTCACAGCTCGTGGGTTCGAGCCCCGCATCTGGCTCTGTGCTGACAGCTCAGAGCCTGAAGCCTGTTTCAGATTCTGTGTCTCCCTCTCTCTCTGCCCCTCTCGTGCTCATGCTCTGTCTCTCTCTCTCAAAAATAAATAGACATTTAAAAAAAATTTTAAAAAAATAATAAAAGGAACTGTTTTATGGTAAAAGGAGATATGGGAGTTTTATCATTGTTATTATTGGTTTAGATGCCCATCCCCGTCTGCCACCATCAAAGCATGAACTCTGAGTGCAGAAGCCACATATATTGCTGTGTTTGCTTTGGGAATACTCCATGCACGCTGTTGGAGGTTCCTAACAGAGTGTGCTACAGTTCAAATGCCAGGAGGGACTAGAAGATGAAGAGGTGCCCCAAGGACGCCTTCAGGGAGAAGGGCAAAACCACTATGTGATTCATGTTGCAAGATCATTCACAGTGTTGGGGTGTCTGGGTGGCTCAGTCAGTTAAGGGTTCGACTCTCGGTTTCGGCTCAGGTCAAGATCACGGGGTTGGGAGATCGAGCCCTGTGTCGCGCTCTGTGCTGACAACTCTGGAGCCTGCCTGAGATTCTCTTTCTCTCTCTCTCTGCCCCTCCCTCTGCCCCCTTCCCCCAAATAAATAAACAAACTTAAAAAATATTCACAGGGCTAAAAAGTACATCAAGTCTGCAGGGGAAATCAGAGCCTGGTCCTTCTTTCAATAGTAAAATGCATTTTTCCCTTCCTGCCAAAAAGAACAAAAAGTATCTTGGAATCGTCGAAGTAACAACCCCAAATTTTCTTCCCCTGTGTCAGAAGCAAACAAACAAAAATAATTACCTCCTGCCACAGCCAAGGAAAATTTACTCTTTAACAGCCTGACAAAATGTCACGGAATTACATCCATCCCTTGGTATCACCTAACAAAATCCTGGATCCCCAAAGAAATACACCAGGCTATTTCACATTCAGTGTATATAAGAAAAGTACACAGTTCAGGACAAAACCAACGCAAGAAAAGCACCAAAACCTCCAGAACTTGACAGGAAAGAGAAGTCATCGGAGGCTGTTTGGTTTCAGAATAAAAATTCTGCTGCTCAAAGTCCTGTTCATTCCACTGGGCTCTACCCAATAACAGCAAATTTTTCACTAACCACACAATTCTGCCTGCCAGTCGCTCTGTTAGCAGTGTGTGGGAGACTGACAGTTAAAACAGCAAGTTTTCCAGAAATATAATACTTTTAATAATAGGAATACACATACGGGAATGCATAAATGTGCATTGTGTATGTAATTGATATGGCGACACTTAAGACATTTTTGTCCCTACTTTTAAAATGCAAGTCTAGGGGCGCCTGGGTGGCGCAGTCGGTTAAGCGTCCGACTTCAGCTCAGGTCACGATCTCGCGGTCTGTGAGTTCGAGCCCTGCGTCAGGCTCTGGGCTGATGGCTCGGAGCCTGGAGCCTGTTTCCGATTCTGTGTCTCCCTCTCTCTCTGCCCCTCCCCCGTTCATGCTCTGTCTCTTTCTGTCCCAAAAATAAATAAATAAAAAAAAAAGTTGAAAAAAAATTTTTTTTTAAAATGCAAGTCTAAGGGGCTCCTGGGTGGCTCAGTCGGTGAAGCGTCCGACTCTTGCTTTCGGTTCAGGTCGTGATCTCACGGTTCTTGAGTTAGAGCTCCGCATCAGGCTCTGCACTGACGGTGTGGAGCCTGCTTGGGATTCTCTCTCTCTCTCCCTCGCTCTCTGCCCCTTCTCCTAGTCACTCTCTCTGTCTCTCAAAATAAGTCAATAGACTTCAAAAAGGCAATACAATAAAATGGAAGTCTAAGACAGGGTCATCTCTATTGTAACTCCACGAACAGGAGAAATTGGCTTCATAAGGTCATTTGGGAGGGCAGGGTACCTTACAAATGCTAACTGGGGTGGGGAGGAGTGGTGCCTTATTCCCATGCGGAAAGGAGGGACTGAGAAGGCATTGCCCCGAAAGGAGGGTAAATTACAGAAGCACCTAGTCTGCTGAGGAAATGCCTGCATTACCCTCTTGTAAGGTTACAGGTTAATGGATGTTGGAATGAGGGTACAATGTTACACATCACAGTTGGCTTCCCTTTTGGCGTCAGGCTGTGCCAGGAGGCAAATATTTGCAGGTTAAGGTGAAAAGGTTGCTCATAGGGTTGGAGAAGTCTCCTGAGGGAGGTAGTGGACACATTGGCGAGCCCAAAGGTAGTATCACCCCCAAGCTCCCAAAATATGACTTCCAGATACCGTCACTCGGATTTTGTTTAAATAAATTTACATCTTAACATTGATTTTCTCCTTTTGCAGAGCGGAGGTGGTCAAAAAATGATGAGTTAACTGACAAGTCTGAGCTCCAGTCCCCTCGTGTAAAATGTTTGAATACTCTAAATTATGGATTTTAAATGTGGGTTCGTTTCCTTTGAAGAGTTTGAATAATTCCTTGGTAGAGACGTTTGGAACCTGCTTGTCCTTTGACACTTATCCTGGAAATCTTTCGTATAGAAAACATCGCCTTCTTTGTGGATCGTGGTCATTGACGACAAACAGGCTAGGGTCTTTGAGAAGATATATGCCAAAAAAATATGCCTTTTGTCTTTCAGTTTTGGCAGGGTGATAAACAAGTTAAATAGGCAGATTATCTTAGTGTACCGTTCTGCCAGACATGTTTTGTTTTCAGATTAGGTTCTATGAACACCTGGAAATTCTAGATGTGATAAGAGCAAATAGCTCTGAGATGCACAGATAAGCACCTAAGAGAGAAAAATGATTTCCTTGGTTATCAGAAATGAAGAGGAAATTGAAAATCAGAGAGGGAAGTGAGTAATCTGAGGTTATGGCTGCCTTGGATGGGGGGGGAGAAGAGAGTATCAATCTTGGGTATCTAAAGTTTTAGGTTTCAGTGACCATTCAGGAGGTAAGGCCTTGGGCCCATTAGCTATGGAGTGTTGAAAGTCTCCTGCATAAATCAAGGATGTTCAAGACTGGTCTGAAAAGGACTAGACCAAGAAAAAAATCTGCTCTCAATAGGGAAATAAGAAACTCCTCTTTCTCTAGGCTCTGCTGAAAATTTTATTTCTCCAGGGGTGCCGGGTGCCTGGTGCCTGAGTGGCTCGGTTGGTTAAGCATCCAATGCTTAGTTTTGGCTCGTTTCATCATGATGAGATGGTTCATGAGTTCGAGCCCTGTGTCGGGCTCAGTGCTGACAGCATGGAGCCTGCTTAGGATTCCCTCTCTCTCCCTCTCTCTCTCTCTCTCTCTCAGAATGAATAAACTTAAAAAAATATTTTTCCTGTTAATCTAGCAATAGAATTCCTATGATGGAAAATATATAGTAGTTGAAATGAAACACTCAAAAGGTATATAATATAGATTAGACCTTCTGAGGAGAGAGCTAATGGCAAGCTAAGACCTTGCTTGGACTGCACCACTAAGGGATAAAGAGATGGAAAAAGTGAAGTGATTTGGGAGAAGGTCTCACGTGCCTCTTATAATATTTCTGGGAGCAGAAAATAGAGAGAAAGAGGGAATAAACATTACATGAGTTAATTTCTCAGCGAGGTGTTAATTTCCCGGACTTGCTGGAAAACCCAAGCTCTCAGATTCAAGGAGCAAAAGTCTGTGAGCAGGAGAAAATACAATCAATCCACAGGTGGACGCATTGTGATGAACCAGCGGACGGCAATTATAGAAGTTTGAGGACAATTGAACAACGTATTCAGTGCCATGGGAGAAAATTTAAGAAGATGGTTACCTAACTTACCCTTCAAGAGTTAGGGTAGGGAATGGTCCAAATGAAGAGAAACACTGTTGCCTAAGAATACTGTATTAGCATCCTAAAGCTGCCTTAACAAAAGGCTGTAACCTTAGTGGCTTAAAAAAAAAAAAAAAGAATTTTACTGTCTTACAGTGCTGGAGGCGAGAAGTTTGAAGGCAGGATGTCAGCAGGGCCCTGCTCTCTCAGTCTGTGCTAGAGAAGAATTGTCCTATGCTTCTCTTCTCGCTGCTGGTAGCCCCAGGTGCTCCTTGGCCTGTGGATGGACCACCCCAATCGCCTGTCTTCACATGACCCTCTCCCCGTGTGTCTTTACATCATCTTCCCTCTGTGTGCATTTGTCTTTGTGTCCAAATTTCCCCTTTTTATAATGACACCAGTCGTAATAAGTTAGGACCCACCCTAATGACCTCATCTTAACTTGGTTAAACTTGCAAAGATCCTATTTCCAAATCAGATCACATTCTGAGATTCTGCGGGTTAGATTTCAATATAGCTTCTTTGGGGGGGACTCCGTTCAATCCAGAACCCATGTATCCTTCATAGAACCTTGCTAAAATAACTAACAAGGAATATCTCTCAAGAACAAGGAAGAAAGAAAGAACTGATGTCATCTTGTACTATTCTTTTGAATCCTCTATATTTGAAACGTTTTGTGATTTTCCAAAGGAATACTAAATAAACAGTATGCCTTTACTATTCAGTTTTGATAAACTATTAGGCAATTAAGAGCTTTTGGATAACAGAGGACGGAATAAATGATTGTATCATTTGTATAGTTACATGATTATTTCTCCAGCTAATGAACTCAAAGTTAAATCAAGAGTTGTGGCTAAGACATCTCTACTTGTACAATATGTACACCAAATTTGGAAAGCACTGATTTCGACCACTCATATATGCATGGAAATTCATTTTGTTTACAGCTACAAAGATGAGAAGCTATAGGAAATGGTACTATAGAAAACCACTACGTAAGGAAAATCTTATTCTAAGAAAATTGGACTGATCCTTTGAAAACTTGGTGAAAGATTTTACTGTCTTCCGTTGTACTTGGTTTCTAATATTCTAATCTATGTGGGTAAATAAACATGGAATCTTCAGAGCTGTAGGGAAAATTGAAAGAGAAGAGAAATCAAGTACTTTGTAAAAATCTAAAGTCATAAATTAAGAATTGCAATGACTATGAGAAGCATTTTGCATTATCACTTAAAGTATTATCACTATTTAAATATATTTAAATATGACAAAAACATTACTGTTGCACTTTAGCAACAGTATCTGAGCTGAAAGAACATTTTGTTAATTATTCGATAAAACTGCTATGCTTATAATTCTCATCTTCATTGGGTACAGGCATTGGCCAACTTAAACAAATGATACAGGGGCGCCCAAGTGACCCAGTCCGTTGAACTACTGACTGTTCATTTTGGTTCAGATCATGATCCCAGGGTAGTGGGATTGAGTCCCGCTGGCATTGGGCTCTGCTCCGAGTGTGGGACCTGCTTGTGATTCTCTCTTTCTCTCTCTGTCCCTTTGTGCCTCCCCCACTCAAGCACTCTCTCTCTCTCTCTAAAATAAAATGTAAAAAAATGATACAGATGGTAGGTTAAAGAAACAAAACCAGCAGAATTGAGGCAAAGAACATTGATTAATGAATTAAAAAACAATTCTGAAAGGTCATGTTCTCAAGTTGGGCTAAGCCTTCAGGCAGCTCTAACAAACGTGACCAGGCTGTCTGTATGGAGCAGGTAACCCATGCTGACTCCGAATTTGCTGACATTACAGGGTTATTATTTCTGGAAGGATGTAGCATTCTGGAACAATTTCTCTAATGATTCCATTAAGACCATGGTTTCCTTCAATTTGGGCTTCCATATTTCATTTTTCACATTACCCGACACCACAAAGAAAATAAAACCGGGTCTTGGATAGAGTGTCTGTGTCACCAAGGGGGGAAAGAAATCACTCAATTTTGACGGTACTTAACCCCATTTTATTTGATAAGCACATCTGTTGTTTGAATCACATGTCAGCGTGTGCATGATGAAATTCTATGAATGCTAGTTTAAAGGCAAAAAAGTAATGTGCCTTACGGTAAGTTGTGGCAATCGAAGGATTTAAGAAACAAGCCAGACACACGCCATCCTTTGATTGGATGGTATTTAAAAGCACACCACAGCAAAGAAGCTACAGGAAAAGGAATATCTAGAACAGAATGTGACGACCACACAGGCTTCCACCTGACAGAATCGCAGTGAGCAGGCGATTATTAGTCTCTTACTTTCAAAAGGATCTGCTCTGTACTAATTTGTGACCGAATGAGGCTTTTTCTATGGATGAAGGTAAGGACAATACCTCTTAATTCCTCGAAAAGAATCTTTTGGAAATACTTCCAGAGAAAATTTTTTTGTATATTCAAATGCGAAGAATAAATAAAGGGAACCAGAACATGGTAGGGTGGTGGATAAGTGTGCGCTCTTTACCTGGAATTGAATTTTGGTTTCCAAAATCTGCTTAGCGATGAGACTTAGAGCAGGTGCCCAATCTCAGTTGGTTAAGCGTCCAACTTCGGCCTGGGTCATGATCTTGTCAGTCCCGAGTTTGAGCCCCGCGTCGCTCTCTGTGCTGACAGCTCAGAGCCTGAAGCCTGCCTCAGATTCTGTATCTCCCTCTCTTTCCTCCTCCCCCACTCACACTCTGTCTCTCTCTCTCAAAAATAAATGAACATTTTTAAAAAACTTAAAAGGATAAACAATTGTGTACAATATTTGTATCTTCAGTCCACTCTTTCTAAAACCAGTAAAGTGTTTTATTTTTTTATTATTTTAAAAATGTTTATTTCTTTTTGAGAGAGACAGAGAGAGTGTGAGTGGGGGAGGGGCAGAGAGGGAGGGAGAGAGAAAATGCCAAGCAAGCTTTGTTGCTGTCACAAACCACGAGACCATGACCTGCACTGAAGTCAGGAATCGGACCCTCAACCTACTGAGCCACCCAGGTGCCCCCAGTAAGGTGTTTTAGACCAAGATAGAATTTTCTGTTTTCACTAATATTATGGTGTGTAACCTCAAAAGAAATAAGTGAGATAAACATAATATTTCTCTTTCATAAATGAGAAACTGCATTTTGGAGAAATGATGCTAGTTACCCAAGATCTTATAGCTTAGTAAGGAAATGTTGGCAATGAAACCCTTGCTCTGTACCTCTGGCTACTCAACTACCTTCTGTCTCTAAAAAGGGCTTTCCACTAACCCCAGGGGCATGATCAATGTTCCTTTGGTCATCATTAGGGAAAGCGGTCTTTCCATCACCTCACTCTAGCACTTTCCTTTTAACACATAGGTTGACTTCCCATTACTCTTAAGATAAATCAAAGTCTTTGCCATGGATTCAAAGACACTGGTGATATGGCCTCAGCTTCTGTCCACAGTCTGATTACCCTCATTAATCAGAGCCAACTTTCCATTATGAAGCCAGGCACACTCTTAGCTCGGGCTATACTCAAGTTCTATATATCCTACAAGTTTGGTGTGCCATTGGGCATTTGTCCCCAATGGTAACTCCTACATATCCTTCAAATCCCAGACTCAATCACTTTTGTTATCATTTATACGCATGAATGAGCTCCAACAAGATTTCAGGTGTTTGAGGGCAGTGGGCGTATCATATTCTTGTGTCTTTTGAAGCATACAGTATTTGTACATAGTAGGCATTCTTTTTTTAGAAAAAAATTAATGTTTATTTATTTTTGAGACAGTGAGAGACAGAGCATGAACGGGGGAGGGGCAGAGAGAGAGGGAGACACAGAATCCAAGACAGGCTCCAGGCTCTGAGCAGTCACCACAGAGCCTGATTCGGTGCTCGAACCCATGGACCGTGAGATCACGACCTGAGCTAAGTCGGATGCTCAACTGACTGAGCCACCCCGGCGCCCCCATAGTATCAATAGATACTTCTAAAATACAAAATAAAATGAAATGTGAAACTCTGGTTATAGAGATGCAGCAAGGTTTATTGTAAACTCAGTTTGCCAAAAATGAGTACAAGGAAATGTCAAGATAATCTTAAGAGTCAAATCTTGGTAACGGTAGCTTCTAAAACGGAAATAGACCTGGCTGAGAAGACCCATCAATTCAGAGAAAGAGATACTATTTTCACATTACCTATAAATGGGGAGCCCATCACTGGTAATGAATAAGAAAATACATATCAATGTTTTATGATTTTATAATTTTATGTTTATTTTTTATTTTCTCCCTTCTTTAATATTCAAAAGCAGTATTTTAGGCAAACCTTTTCTTTTTTTTAAAAAAATTAATATTTATTTACTTTTGAGATATATATATATATAGAGAGAGACAGAATGTGAGTGGGGAGGGGCAGAGAGAGAGGGAGACAGAATCTGAAGCAGGGTCCAGGCTCTGAGCTGTCAGCGCAGGGCCCTAGGCGGGGCTTGAACTCACCCACAGCAAGATCATGACCTGAGCCAAGGTCAGACACTTAACTGACTGAGCCACCCTGGCGCCCCATTAGGTAAAACTTTTCTAAAGAGAGAAGTGAGCTCAGAAACTCCCTTCCTTGATGCATGGCCAAATTGGACAAAGCTCATTCTCAAGTAGAATGCCTTCTAAGAATTCCCAGGGTACATAGGCATGCATGGGGACCTCCACAAATACATCTGTTTTCTGTTTTAGTAACTGCAAACTTGGTTATTTTAAAGACCAAGTACACAGTTCTCCAGATTAGTTTTGATATTTCTAAGTGAAAATAGCTATATCGGCCTTTCTAATTATAGAATGCCACTATAAGCTCTTTATTAAGAAAATCATAGAATTTAAAAACTATATGTAAAAGTCTAGTTCTCAGAAAGCATGTGTGTCTATTCTGCAGCCATATTAAATGCATACACACTCACCTTCCTTTTATTAATCATTGCCATCTAACCTAAGTTGCTTAAATTATTCATTCACTGTAGAAATGAAAAATAGATTTAGTAAATAAATAGGTCAGCACTTCAAACTTAGGAGAAAATATACATAATAAAAGAGTTAAAAAAATTTGAAAATCTGGCAAGTAGTATTCTTGAATTCACATTAGCTTACTTGAGTTACTGGAAATCTTTCATGTTTGCTGTTAATTCAGATGGAAGTTGCTGGGTTAGTCAAAGGCCACTGCAATGTACATGGCCAAATAGATTAATTTTATTTGTATTGCATAATATATTTTGCATATTGTCGTTCATTCAATTACCAATAACCTGTTGTGGTAGATTAAAGATGGCTGTAACTTTTTTGCTGTTCCCCCCGCTGAAAAGTGAACTCCATGTTTTCTCCCCTTCAGTCTGAGAGGTGGGGGGAGAAGTCTGTGACTGCTTAATCGATAGAATATTATGGAAGAGATGCTCTCATTTTCTAGGTGTAAGTTCTGGTTTTAAAAGACTTGAAAGGACAGGTAGCTTCCGGTCTTACTGGAAACCATGCTCGTAGAGCCCTGAGGTGCTACATAAAAAAATTCCTAAGAGGCTACCTTGCTAGAGAGGAAGGAGAGGCCTTGTTAACAACAGGAGAGAGAGAGAGCCCCTGAACTGGGTCTAGCTTTCCCTTTGTCTTTGCCAATGTGCTTGGCTTGTGAGAGAAGCCATCTTGGACCCTCTGGTTCAGGTCAGCCACCAGATAAATACCACCCAGTGGCCCCAGCTGATGCTGTGTGGGGCAGATGAGTCACTTTGCTGAATCATGCCTCTTTTCTTGATCCACAGAATTGGCAGATATGGGAAAATATTATTTCAAGCCACTAATTTTTGCATTAATTTTTGTAACTGAAGAAATTATTTCTTTAGCCCCTTATATGACCAAGTATATATGACCAAGTATATCAAGAGCTGGAGGAATAAAGTCAGGACGTTCTCTGTAAATTGGCTATTACACACTGAAACTTGTGTGCTTAAAGGGAAAAAAATCATTTTATTTCTAAGTTCAGCTTTGGATCCCCCAAAAGGCATTTGGATCTTGGCTAGTCCTTTAGTTATGCTATCTACACATAAAAAGGTAGGTGTAGAAGATGAAAGTGGATAGAGAGGGGGTCGTTATGGACTGAATTATATCTCCTGAATTGTGGCTGTATTTGGAGAAAGGGTCTTTAAAGTGGTAATTAAGTTAAAACGAGGTCTTTAGTGTGAGCCCTAATCCAATATGGCTGCTGTCGTATAGGAAGAGGAGTTTAAGATGCAGACACACACCCTGGAAGACCATGTGAGGGAGACTAACTAAAATTAACCCTGTCAACACCTTGACCTTGAGTTTCTAGTCTCCAGAACTGCCAGAAAATAAATTGCTGCTGTTTAAGTCACTCAGCCTCTGGTACTTTGCTATGACAGCCCAAGAAAATGAATACAGGAGCTCATGAACAACCGGTGACAGTGAATTATCCTTTTTTTTTTCCCAGTTGGAAAGAAGAAGTAATGATAGATTTTAACCTTTTAGAATTCTATGTGTAAATCCGGCATCATTGAAATAGGGTCTGGCTCTCCTATTCCTTTGGCGTAGCCACATTATATGTAGGTAAGTTTTGGCTAATTGTAGGGCACAAATAGTTACCTCACAAATTCCACAGAAAACCTGACTTAGATTCACTGTACTATCAGACTATTTCATGTATCTATTGAATTTTAAGAAGTCTATCAACCAGTTAATATTTATACATCAGTGTGGCAAGATATCATTATTATAGTGGTAGATGGGCACCATTTTTGTTTTACTGGAGGGAAATCCAATATGAATAAAATAGCAACTTTTCAAACATGACATTTAATCCATGCATGTAAATCAAACTGAGAATCTATTATTCATTATTAAAAGGGTGGCATATTTTTATTACATTGAGAATGAAACACAAATACTGTGAAAAATTTAGTGCCTCTTCTTGAAATTTTAAGACACTTATCATGTAGTCAGCTAACCGATACTGGCACTCGTTTTAAAATATAGCCATGAAATTAATAAGTTTGATGTTTTATGCCTGAAAAGAGGATGCTCAATTTCAGTGAACTAGGCAAATTTATTTTTTATTTAAAGCTTCCTAAATACTTAAGGTGGTAAAGTACTTCAGTAACGTTCTGATTCCAATATGTATATGAAGAATATAGTTCATATTCTTGTCATTATTAGTCACGGCCACAGTGTTCTTCCCTGAAGTGCTTTCTGAAAACTGCATATATCAGAAACTGATTAAAATGACCTAAAGTATTAATTCTTAAAATATGATGAACCCAACATTTTGCAAGAGGTTATTTTCTGTGTGACATTTAATACCAAAAAAAATAAAATGATTTTAGTAACTCATAAGATGGGGCAGTCTTAGGACACCTAGAGCCTGAGCATCATTGCTTTTATTGATTATTGATTATTACCATTAGTAACGAATAATCCTGGAGTATAGCATGCAGCTTTAGAGAGTTTTCCATTATATCAGTTGGAGGAAGGCTTTTGTCTCGTCAATTCTTGGACAGGTCACTTCTGTTGGTCAAGAGGGCCCCCAGATTTGTGGGAACGGAATTTGCAGATGGTTTTTCCCATATGGTGTGGTTGGTCGTGGGGCATCCTGCTCTTGTCCAAGGTCTGGCTCTTCTACTTACTAGTGCTCAGCACTTTAGGAAAACACTTAATCTCACTGGCCTCAGTTCCCTCATGTGTACAATGGGAATCTAATACCCAATTCATAGGGGTTTTGTGAGCATTAAATAATATGGTGCACAAATCGCTTAGTGTAGTGGGTTACATGTAGGAAATAATGGGTTGCTCTAATTATTTTTATCATTATGATAATAATCTGCCACGTAGAATGTTCTCTGTTTCCCTCTGAGTTAGGTTTCTGCGGCTCTTCCCTTCAAGAAGTATTAGTTAATCCATCCTTGAGTTATTTAAGACAACTCAATTTTCGTTACATTTATTTGATGCTCTTTTGCCTCTGCTCCTTGCTACTAAGTGGTGTGAGGGGTTCAAGGCCATCAGTGTAGAAGGTTACTTTATCACTGTGCCTCGTATCCTCTCGCAGAGAGGAAGAGTAAGTATAACTGAGTACCTACAGTGTGTCAGTTTCTTCACCGTACGCTTAGTATACACTATCAATGCAAACTTCACATCACCCAGTCTATTGTTAAACCCATTTTGCAGGTAAGAGAAACTGAGGTTTTGGACACGAGGATTTGCCCATACGTTTGAAGCTGAGATTGAAACCCAGGTGTGAATAACCCCACAGAATAAACACCGAGGTTCACAATCCACCCTAAAGGAAGCAGCAAGAACTGATATATTGGTTTTTCTATCTCTCTAAATTACTCATCAATGCCCATTATATTTCTTTTTTGCTTTTACCAGACTTATTTCTATTTCTAATGCCAAAACTCTCTCTCTCTTTTGAGTCTCTTCCCTGTACTTTTGGAGGACAGATCTTGTATCATGTAGTAAACTAACATTTGGGAATGAGGCTGTTACAATACATGCTAAGATCTTAAGAATATTTGATAACACTGGAACGGAAACCTTTTGGGAGTAGGAGTTGGGTCTATTTTGTTCACTGCTGTATCTAGCACCTAGAAATGTGGCTGTCTCAAATATTTCTTTTTTTAAAAAATTTTTAATGTTTTCATTTATTTTTGGGACAGAGAGAGACAGAGCGTGAGCAGGGGAGGGGCAGAGAGAGAGGGAGACACAGAATCCGAAGCAGGCTCCAGGCTCTGAGCTGTCGCACAGAGCCCGACGCGGGGCTCGAACTCATGGACTGTGAGATCATGACCTGAGCCTAAGTGGGACACTTAACTGACTGAGCCACCCAGGTGCCCCTCAAATATTTCTAAAATGAGCAAATCTAAAAAGTCCAGAGTCTCAGTGCAGACTTTAAATAGTCAGCTATTGCCTGCCTTTTAGTTGAAACGTTTTTAACTTTAAAACTGTTTTTGGTGTTTTATGCAGCTTCACATTCTTTATTTTATTGGAAATGATTCTGACGTGCCATAAATCCAGCCTTGCCCTTTGTGTCTGTTCTCTACATCTGTTCACATTTGCTGTATTCAGAGTTAAGAATGCCCTAGTTACAAAATAGTAGTTCTTCTCCGCGTTGCATGCCATTCAACAATCAAATCATTCTGAATTCTCTAAAGAGGAGAAACTTGCTTCTATATTTGAACTCACTCACATTCAGAGGGGATATGTTTTAGTGTTTCAACATCTACACAAAATGCTTTACAATTACTTTTAAGGCCCTAATTCTCATATGAACACCGAGTGGAGCCACAAAGGGCTGAGAAAAGTTAAGGAATTTCTCCAAGGTCGCATGTCCTGTTAAGTGTGAAGAAAAGGGCCAGTGATCTTTTCCTACCAAGCAGTAGTCAGTGACTTTTCAACTGATGGGTCTCTGAAAGCTCATGGTGGGAGCAGGGAAATGATTTCTGGTCAAACAAAATCATCATTGGAACTCAAGGGCCAGTAAGGATCTATTTAGTAAACTGCAAATCAGATCATGGCAAGCCTTTGCTTAAGACCCCCCGGGGGCACCTGGGTGGCTCAGTCGGTTAAGCGTCCGACTTCGGCTCAGGTCGTGATCTCGCGGTCCGTGGGTTTGAGCCCCGCGTCGGGTTCTGTGCTGACAGCTCAGAGCCTGGAGCCTGTTTCAGATTCTGTGTCTCCCTCTTTCTCTGACCCTCCTCTGTTCATGCTCTCTCTCTGTCTCAAAAATAATAAATAAATGTTAAAAAAAAAAAAATCTCCCAGTGGCTCTCCATTGCATTTAGAATAAAATCCAAATTCCTTGTGGGTTTCACTCCAGCCTCACTTTCCATTCTCTGAACACAACCAGCTCATTCTTGTCATAGGGCCACTGAATTAGTGGTGGCTTCCTACCTACTAGGGTTCCTCCTTCAACTGTGACATGGCTGGTTTCAGGTTAAGTATCACTGTCTTAGACTAGATTTTCTTAACAGATTTATTCCTTCTCTGCTCATTTGCTAGTGCATCACAATTTTGTCTTTGTTATTTCAATATCAGTAGTGGTAAATTAGAGCATTTATTGCTATTAAAATGGTCTGATGTGTTATCGATTACCCCTTCCCGCATCAGATTATAGATTAACGAGAACTAGAAGCTTCTTTGTCTTTATTCAATTATTTTTATTCTCAGTGCCAAAAATGGTGCTTAAGTGCAGTATGAACATTTAACAAAATGTGTGTGAGTGAATGAATGAATGAATGAATGGAAAGAAATAGTGAAGTTGGATTATCATTTTTGATATAGTCAAATCAACAATTTAGTACCTGAGAAAACATGAGCCAATCATTACTTTCCTAAACTTTTTTTTCCCCATCACCTGTGAAATGGGCTAATATCAATTATATAAAAGGATTGACGTGATCAGATGTGATAATATGCCTTTAAGAACTTTGTAACATAGAAAATGTGGCATAGGTATGACTATTATTACTAGATGTCTTTGGTACAAAGTGGTTGCCCAAAGGAAAAATGTTGATAAGCAATTATTGCCAAAAGTTTTCTCCTTTCCAAATGATGCATTTGTCTGCTCCTTTGTAAAACCATTTGTGGTTAATTTGTTGGTCTTTGATCTAATCATGCTGCAGATGTTCAGAAATGCCATCTTTTTGTGCATTGAGGCTCAGTCACTGGGGTTTGTAAAAGTAATGGGCTGTGCCCAATTTTTCCCCAATGTGTTCAACTCTCAGGGACAATGAGGGGGAAATTTATCTTTTGCCTAACAAGGAGAAACTGAAAAGAAAATTCAACTTTTTGTTTTCACAGTCAAAAAAAGGGGGGTGTGTGTGGAAATCCCAGAACTGAATTTCCTAAATTAAAATATTCAATTAGATTTTGCCATCTCCCTGGAGTGAAATATTCTTAGTTGAACATTTGAGTAGCATGTAGAGATGAGTTATGACACATTGAGGTTGAGGTCAGGTAATGGAATTTCGATATAATGAGATGGCATGCCATATATTTCTTTTTGGTTTCAGTCACGTGTGATGGGAAATGGAGGAAAGGTCATATTTTTTAGCCTGTAATTATTCAGGTCTGAATCAGTTTGATTTTCAAGAGAAAGGTGGTTGCCCTACGCTGTGTAAGTCACACGATCAAGGACACACAAATCTGTCTTATCTTTGTGTCCATATTAGATGGTGATACTCAAAGTGTGGTCTGAAGGACCACCTGAATCACCTTACCTTGGCATGCTTGTTAAAATTCACATTCCTGAGACTCACCCCAACCTTATTGATTCAAGATGAGAACAAGGCCTGGAAATCTGCATTTTTCATCAGCACCCTTGGGTAATTCTTAAACAAATTAAATTTGGGGGACTGCTAGTCTAGAGCCTTGAGGATGTCATTGTATGATTGCTGATGTTTCTCAGATGATTACAGTTTGTTGTTGAGAAGTCAAAAAATTAGATCCGGGACTGGAGGTTTTGAGAGATCATAGAATTGTGACCCCGTTTCAGGAAGATTTTTGTTCAGAATTACTATTTTGTAAGGTATCTGGTGAATCTAGCCCTTCAGAAAGAACTCATTCTTTAATTAAGGATCCTGCACAATGGGGTTTTATTGAAATAAAAAATGTTTTTTCTCGGTCAGTCCCATGTGTACTTTCAATGCCTGACCTCAAAGTGAACCATTTAAGAGAGAACAGGCCGAAACACGTGGAGAAAGAGCCCTAGCTCCTCAGTTTGTAGGAATCACGAAGAGAAGTAAATAGGACAGAGAAGAATCCCCTTGAGCCTTTTCTCCGTGAATCCAAGGCAGGCTTTTTGCTGTAGCACCTCCTCCATCAGGAAGCATATCCTGAATGGCCCTGCTGTAGATTGCCAAAGTCAGATACTAGCCCTACCGTCGACATCTATTGTCTGTGTGACCTTGAACTCAATCTCTTTGTCTCATTTGTGTCCTTCACAAAATGGAGCTAAGAATAAAATCCTCTTCTTAGAATTATTGTGGTGATGGAGTTGACAAGGGCAAAGTGATTTAAAGGGTTCCTTGCATTTCATCAACTTCCGATAAATGTCAACTATTGACATACTACCTTTGAGGATTAAGGAAAACCAAAGGAAATCAATTTTCTAAAACAGGGAGCTAGAAATACTACAGTTGCACCTGAGAGCGCGTGGTTTTCCAGGGGTGTGGGAAGGAAGATTTTCTCTCGGATACTATTATAGCTGTTACCACCCTCCGTCCTTGATCCCTAGTCCAAGAAAAGTTTCCAAGAGTCATTACTTTATTTTATCCCACAGCAGAAAGACTGGGGATTAGAACTAATGTGCCTATTTATTTATCTTGGCTGAGGGACTGGAAAGGAAAATAATGGTACTATAAAACTTTCACTGGATCACCTAGGTTACCCTGGGCTGTGGCATCAGTTCCCAATCATCTGTCCAGAGTTGTCTGCCTCAGAAAGAACATGTTGCTATTTCTACTGCAAATTAAGTGTATTTCTTTACCTCCTGGACTCCCTTATTCTTTGAATGTTAGTCCTAGAAGACGCTGTTTAGTTCACTTCCCAGTCTGTGTAGCTGCCGCCTTCCCTTTATCACCACTGTCCTCCCTCGTCTTCCACTACTAAATGCTACTACGGCCAGCATTTAATAAATGGCAAAATCAAGATCCTGAGATGGTAGGTTACCTATGTAAGTGATCAGTTGGTATTTGATCTCATGTTTGTTTGAGGCCAAAGCCCATGATTTTAACCACTAAGATATGTAGCTTCTCTTTTAAAGTTGGAAAGCACTTAAACGGAATGGGTTTGAACAATGAGGACTGAAGTAATCCATGTTTAGGGTCAAGTTAAAGTCAATGCACCTAAATGAACCATTTAAGGTGCATTTAGAAGAATTGGAAGCAAAGAAATGTGCAGATAGCCCCATTGTCGACCTACCTTGAACAACATAAGCATTATTGAGTATTCTGCTTCTCTACGGAGGTACACATTATATGAGTATCTGCATGTTCCTCAGCTATTGACTTGGTCATGAACCTGACAGAAACCACTACATCCCTGACTTTATCTCTGGTGACTGAGACTGGTGGCTCGAAGCTCTTTGGTCATAATAATCATCTTGATAGAACAGCGAAGACTGAACTTGAGTCAATACAAAGCAGGCCAATGAATCAGTGTACATCAGCTTGGTTATTCTACAGAAACAAACAAAAAACCCTCAAAACATCTCAGTGGCTTAATACAATAGAACTTATTTTTCACCTAAACTCCATGTCCACTTTAGGAAAGCTGGGGGTTCTGTTTTAGTCATTTTTATTCTGAGTCAAAGACTGATTGAAAGATCGCTGTCTGGAACATCATTTGTCACTGTGACAAAGGACAGAACAAGAGAACTCTGGAGGGTCTAGAACCAACATAAACGTTCTGGCCTAGAAGTGATACTTGTTATGTTCACTCACAGATCATTGGACAGAACTAGTTCAAGGGCCCACCCACCCACAAAGGAGCTAGGAAGTGCAACCCTACCACATGTTGAGAAATATTTGATGAACAGAAAATATTAGAAATATTTGACAAACAGCATTAATGACAATATGGCTTCTTAGGAGTGATCGGAGCTTCCTAACAGTTAGAACTGTTCCCGCAGGCATTAATTTACCTCATGAATTGGCAAACCTTCCCATCAGCCAGTGTAGGGTTCAGATGGAGAATGAGCAACTGTCTTGCATGTTATACAACAGATTTCTAACGGAGCAAGGGGTCGAATATAACACGGTTTCTCAATTTTTGTGTTGTATCTGCCACCTGTGCCTTTATTAGATTACCTGTATTCCTCAACAAAATTTCTAAAAATGCCCTTTTCTGAAGTCATCGTGTATTTGTCCCTCTTTTCTTATTATTGTTATTATTTCTTTTACATTTAGGGACTTTAAAATTCTGAGAACATCTTAGTAATTGTTATAAAAATGTGTAAGGCTCCTAGCCTATGTCTGGGCCATCTCTGCCTGTACTTCTGCTTGAGAACCTGTAGATTAGAAATTGTTACCTCAAAGGTATTGTTCAAGATACTTTGGTTATAATGAGCAAAACTTGGGAGAGGAAGAAGGATTGCCTGACAAAAGGGTGTTATGAGAGGATAACAGACTGTGTGTGTGTGTGTTTGTGTGTGTGTGATGGGCAGACATCTGAGAAAATAATTTTGACTATACTTTATTTGTATATATTTGATATTTTAATTATATTATTATTTAATTATATTTAATTAAAATAATATATGTTTATTGTGAAACAATGCTAGAAAGTTAGATTGTGGTGAGGGTGCATTAGGGCTTTTAATATGATGCTAAGGAACTACAAGTTATACGATAAATGTAAGTTGACAAAAAGATGTCAATTAGGTAAGAACCAGCCTACCCAAGAAGCAAAAAGTGGAGCTTATTCTTAACAGAAGTTTCTGCAAATTTTTTGTTTAGTGCCAGAGACCAAAGTAACTTTACATGACCAGACTACAGAACAACAACAAAATGAAAGTAGAATTTTCCATATGATATAAATATTTTTATTTTTATTTATTTATTTATTTATTTAAAAAAAAATTTTTTTTGACATTTATTTTTGAGACAGAGAGAGACAGAGCATGAATGGGGGAGGGTCAGAGAGAGGGAGACACAGAATCTGAAACAGGCTCCAGGCTCTGAGCGGTCAGCACAGAGCCTGACGCGGTGCTCAAACCCACGGACTGTGAGATCATGACCCAAGCGGAAGTCGGCCGCTTAACCGACTGAGCCACCCAGGCGCCCCGATATAAATATTTTTATATGACATCCAGGAGTTCACAATGAGGGAATAAGGATACTTGACCATACTTGGCCCTTTGACAGCCAGTAATAAACTTTTCTGTTACATATCATAGATGGCCCTACATTTTTAAGACTTTTATCTCTGATTTTCATCAGCTTGACTCTGATAAGCTAGGTATTATTTCCTTCTTTTATTTTGTCTTCTTGGGGTTTTCTGAGCTTTTTGGTTTTGTGGGTTGATGTCTTTCATCAATTTTGGAAAATCCTCAGCCACCGTCTCTTCAAAATTGTTCTCTGCACCATTGTCTTTCTCTTTTTCTTTCAGGACTCCAATTCCGTGTGTTCATTATTATCCCACGGGTCTTACATGCCCTGATCTGGTAATTTCTTTTTTTCTTTTTTCATTCTTTTTTTCTTTGTGCTTCAGTTGGGATATTTTTTTGATCTCTCTTAGAATTCATCCATCCTTTTCCTGCTATGTCCATTTCTACTGTGAAGTCCACTCAATAAACTTTTCATTTCAAAGTACTTTATTGTTTTTAAAGGAAATTATTATTAAAAAAGTAATTATTATTATTATTATTATTATTAATTATTATATTACAGAACTTTTAAAAAGTTCCCTCTTGGAGTTTCTTCCTCCTCACGGTTTACTTCTATCTTTTCCTTTATTTCTTTATCCTAATTATGATTGTTTAATGTCTTTGTTAATTTTATCAGCCAGGTCAGCTGTAGGTCCGTCTCCATTGGCTGTTATCTTTTATCCAGACATCACATGCTCCTGTTTCTGTGGCTGCATCTTGTGCCAAACATAGTGTATAAATGAACTGTAAAGACTGAAGTAGAAGATATTTATCCCCCACTAAAAAGCTGTCTCTGTCAGGCAGCTGTGGTGAGGGGATGATGTCTCTGGTTAGAATTAAGCTAAGTTGGGGTTAAGTTGTAACTTTGGCTAGTGTTAATTCATTCTTGGTTTTCAAAAGTTTTGAGGTATAAAAAATCCTTCCTTCTAGTCGGGTTTGGTATCCAAGCACTGTGTAACTGTAGGCTTCTGCCCTGCTCCCTCGCCCTGCCTGAAGATGTCTGGGCCACTGGAGATCTCCCTTTGGCTCTCACCCTGGGCCCAATTACTCACAGGCGGCCGAGCGCTGGATACAAGTGCTAAGGTTGAGAATTGGTAGATGATGAGGACTCGTGCTGTGTCTGGGGCTCCTATGTGTTCAGTATTCCACATTAGGCCAAGATGGCTAAACATTCAGCTGGATTCTCCATTTACTTGTGAAGCCTCCTACCCAGTGACAAGTCTGCTTCTTCATCTATTTCCTAAGATTAAAAGCCACCCCTAGTCCAAGGTCATATATGAAGGGCTTACCCCTCTCTGAGGTTTAGTTTTCCCTAAATTTCTTTGTGCCCTAGTTCCCCAGTGGGCTCAATAATATGCATAATTTTGTAATTTAGCTGGCATTTTTTCTGTGTTATAGTGAGAATTATTGTCATTTCTGACCACCCTCCTCATAAAGCAGAAGCAGTACTTTGAAGGTCTTCTGTTGGCAAAATTACTTTGTTAATTTTTTTTTCTAATCGTAAAAATAACAATCCTTTTCAAAATTTCAGAAAGTCCAGAAAATTGAAGAATACTTTATCGATATGCATTTTCATCATTTTGTAAGGCTTACCCTAATCCTCTCTGAGTTGCTTCAATCTCCAGGTATCTGGTGTCCAAGAATTTTACTTTCTCTTCCAATTTTCCACGTAGGCTTCAGCCTTCAAAATTCTTGTTTTCTTCTTGGATTTTGCTTGTTCTCTACTCTCCTTTCACATGTACCTTCTATCACATGGAAGGTGAAATGCATCACCTTTATGCTATACAGTGAACTTTAGGTCTGTAGTGTGTTTTCCTTCAAAAAATAGGCCCTTCTTGGTACTCAGAAAATAAAGGTATTATTCCAAGGACATTATGACCCCCAACCACCAGGACTGATGAGATGGCATTGGTGGATGGCAGAGACCCATGCATTTATTTCCCTCATTTTGTAGTACTCATGAAGCTATTGTAAAATACTCATGGAACTATCACACCATAAGATAGCTGTGGAAATATCCAGGTTCGTGGAGAGGATCCTCTGAGAGATACAATGAAACTCGGTGATCCTTTCTTGCTGAAGAGGAAAAGAATGAGTCCCAAGCTACACATTACAGAGCAACAGATCTCTCCTGTGATACAGGGCGAGGGAAAGAGACTACAAGAATAAATAAGATAAGACAACTGTTGTCAGATAAATTCCTTTATTTGATAACATATAGCTCTTTTCCTCCTTTTCAATCAATATCAGTGACTAGATTTTTGTTCATATATTTATTTTTTTAGGGCTGTCAAGGTAGCTGCATGTGACTCTTCTATCTTGTAAAATAGGCTGCTGTGGAATTTCCTTTCGTGCATGAGGACTGGATTCTCATGGACACATGCTGCCTGGCGTTATTAGGTTTTGTTTAGCGGCCTTGAACTGTCGTTCCTCACGCAGAATGATACTGGTGTTTTACAAGGTTACAGATGAATTTCAACCTCGATAGGTTCTTTTCTTCTTTATTAAATACACTGTAATCTGATTCGTCTTAGAGATAATTAAAATAAAGTCTTAAAATAATAATAATACTAGTTATGTGCATTTCATGTTTTTATGACCTTTTTTTTGTATTTATTGTCCAACCCAATGGTTGTATCAATTTACTGAGGAAGATGCTTATACCCTTGTCTTTTATTGAGGAGGAAAGTTGAGTGCATGGAAACCTTGATTTAAAAAAAAAAAAGTGACTAGCCCAACACCACAGAAACTTAATGATAGAATTGGGTCGGTACTGGTCAAATTCTTACTTTATCTATTTTGGATGTATAGCTAAGTAAGATCAGGTTAGTAGTAGAGGGGCATTTTTAAAGGCACCAATACGAGTAGAAGAAATTATTATAATGGCATCAGTTCAGCTTTATTTTTAAATGATGATTCAAAACAGGTTTCTGACTTCATTTCTCCTCCTCCTCCTTCTCAGTTAGCTTTGATTCTCTTATCACAAAGGTTACTCACAGCCAACTAGCCAAATGAAAAGTATGGCTTGATTAAGAATCTCTTTTGTCAGTAATTTGTGTCTAATGTTTTTAGCTTTCCCATGGGCTGTTGTAGAAAATGGTAAATCTGGTTTAAATGAAACCTGATCCTGTTAATGGTTTAATAGCAGCTGCCACAGGGTTATGGTATTTTTCAACAGATGCTTCTGTTTCATTTTAAACATAAACTGAGTCTTGGAATATTTACATAAATCATATAAAATATGCCTACACACTTTTGGCTAAATATATTGCTATAAAATAGTCTTAGGCAAGTCCTTATCTTTGTCCATTTACAATTATTCACATAGAATTTGAAAAAGAAACCCAAGCCTATGCTCTATTAAAAAAAAAGATTATTCACTTTCCTGAAATTCTTTTTTAAAAGGTCAAAGGGCAAGCTCCATCTCTACATCTGGGGACCTGAACAATGATTTGGTCAATCGGATCATTTCATCCATCTTTATGCCTAACACTATTTATTTAGCATGGACAAATTGCTTACACAGTGGCGTGCAGTACAGTTTCAACTGAAATAAACAGGAAAGTCACATAATTAAATGGGACACTATTTTTCCTTGAAGAGGTAGACGTTGTAATAGTAATTTAAGCTATCATTATACCTAGGATTAGTTTCTCTGGAGTGCCATAGCTCAACCATTTTGTATCTATTTTATTTTTTAAATGTTTATTTATTTATTTGGAGAGGGGAGAGCGAGGGAGGGAGAGAGAGAGAGAGAGAGAGAGAGAGAGAGAGAGAGACAGAGAATCCCAAGCAGGCTCTTCGCTATCAGTGCAGACCCCAACATGGGGTCGATTCCATGAACCGTGAAATCATGACCTGAGCAGAAATCGAGAGTTGGACGCTTAACCAGCTAAGCTGCCCAGGCACCCAAGTTCAACCATTTTTTTAAAAGCATTTCTTCTGTGTAAAGGACTCGTTTGGGGTACGTGAAGACTACAAAGATGAGTGGCAGGCAAGTAAAACGATGATGGTGACAACTGATAGAAATAGTTATACTATAGAAGCAGCAGCTCAAGCAAAAAGAACCGGAAGTTCAGTATACCGTGTTAGGTAACTTATGAAGTGCAGAATCTTGAATGGGCAGGATCAAATTTGTTGCTTGGGTCACATTTTCATGCTGGCATGTTGCTCGATTAATTTGGGCTGGAAAGGTTATGCATGCAATAGTGAATTTTTCTTCAATTTTTTTTTTTGATTTGGGTGTAATTGACACACGATGTTTCATCTGTTTCACGTGTATAACGTAGTGAACCAAGTTTACACCTGACGCTATGCTCCCCACACATGTAGGTACCATTTGTCCCCATACGCCCCTATTACAGTATCACTGACTACATTCCTTATGCTGTGTCTTTTATTCCAATGACTCATGCAGTCTGTAACTGGAAGTCTGTATCTCACCCTCTCCTTCACCCATTTGGTTCATCCCCACCAGCCTCCTCCCCTCTGGCAACCATCAGTTTGTTCTCTGTGTTTCCTCATCTGATTCTGCTTTTTGTTTGTTTGTTTATTTCTTTGTTTTTTTTTTTTTCAGAGTCCATGCACATGTGAACTCATATAGTATTTGTCTTTGTCAGTCTGACTTACTCTCTAGTCTAGGTTCATCCGTATTGTTGCAAATAGTATGATCCTATCTTTTTTTATGACTGTGTGATATTCCTACACACACACACACACACACACACACACACACACACACTACAAGTCCCCCTTATCCATTTGTCCGTCAATGGGCTCTTAGGTTGCTTCCACATCTGGGCTATAATAAATAATGATGCTGTGCAAAACAGTATGGAGTTTCCTCAAAAAAGTAGAAATACCATGGGATCTCATAATTCCACCACTGGATATTAATCAAAGAAACAAAAACACTAATTTGGAAGGACATATGCACCCCTACGTTTATTGCAACATTATTGACAATAGTGAATTTTTAAGGGCAACCAATGGAAGTAAAACCCAACTCCATCCTGAATTCTAAATTATATATAGGGGCCCTTGAATGTAGCACGTTTCTGTGTACAAGCATCCTGATCTCCCCTTGCCTTGGTATCCTTCCCTAGGCACTCCCTCCGAAGAAAGATGTGAAACCTGGCATGGCGTTCTTGTTTGAACTCTGTCTCCTTCGTGGGAAATATGCTTCTTCTGACTGGGTTGTGGGCTGGGCAGCCTTCCCTGTGTGTGATAACAACTTCGATGTAGTGGACGGGAAATTCAAGTGTCCCCTTCTCCGAGGTCATTATGACCAGAAATTCGACAGCTTCAGGAAAATGGAAGATTTGATGTGCCGGGACTTGGACCACTGGCTGTGCAATCTCTACTTTCAGGTTTGTAATATGATTTTTTTCAAATGTTTTATTTATTTTTGAGAGAGGAAAAGTGGGGGAGGGGCAGAGAGAGAGGGACAGAGGATCTGAAGCAGGCTGACAGCAGCGAGCCCCATGTGGGGCTTGAACTCACGAACTGCGAGATCATGACCTGAGCCGAAGTCGGATGGACACTCAACCGACTGAGCCACACAGATGTGCCTGTGATATGATTTTGTAAGTAAAGAACTTAATTTTTTTCCGAAACCAGGGCGCCTGGGTGACTCAGTCATTTAAGCGTCCGACTTTAGCTCAGGTCATGATCTCGTGGTCTGTGAGTTTGAGTCCCGCATCCGACTCTGCTGACAGCTCAGAGCCTGGAGCCTGCTTTGAATTCTGTGCCTCCCTCTCTCTCTGCACCTTCCCTGCTTGCACTCTGTCTCTCTCTGTCTCTGTCTCTATCTCTCTGTCTCTCAAAAATAAACATTATTATTTTTCTAAAACTGCTTATTTCTAGCGTTTAGCTGACTTTCGTGCTATTGAAAATTTCAGTATGTATCATAAATCTGTGAAAGCATTTACATCTTAATGCTTTCTTAATGCTGATTAAATTGATGTCTACAAATAAGGAATAAAATTCCAGAATTAGCAGGAAATTTAAAGATAATTTAACCCAAACTTCTATGTCATGAGCAGGCTGAGAAGGGCACCCAAATCCTTCAATTCTCTGTTTATAATCTGCTGCTGCCGGATCTGATCTGTCTCATCAACTTGGGTATAAGGCGATGGTGTTTCCTTATCCAATGTACTAATTGAGCTACTACTTTGTGTTGGGCATTGCTTATTCTAGAAATACAAAAGAAATGAGATAGAGTCTGTGCCTTCCTGATGCTCGCCACTCATTTGATGAGACAAGCATGTGTTCATACATAAGATAATTAATGACCCACATTTCCACGGGATGAAAATGGTCTTCACTAAACTCCCTTTGCCATACATATCACTTCAAAGCATGCTGTCTTAATTACCTCAAGAATTAAAAACGAAACACACTCCCAAAAAACCCTTGGGTGAACACCATTTATTTGTACATATTTGGAAATTTATTTTCTAACCAAGTCTTTTAGCAGAAATGTCATTGCAGAAATTCATTCTAGGAAGACACCACGGAAGATCCAAAAAAAAAAAAAAAAAAAATGACAGCATACCTTAAGTGTAAAGCATTCCAGCAGAATTTTAGTTTATTTCAGTCCTCTATGTGAAAATTTATTCTTTCTGATTATGATGGTTTTCCACAGCGCCTGTATCAGAAAATGCTATGATTTTTTTTTCTTCCTTACCTGAGTGTTTGACATTTCCCTGTCTGTCTGTCTGTCTGTCTATCTAGCTAACTAGCTAGGTTGCTATCAATCTAATCTAATGTATGTATGTATGTACATGTACATATATATGTATTATGTGTGTATGTATGTATCATCTATCTATCACTGTCATCTACCCACCTAAGTGATGGAACTATTAAATACAGCCATTTCCAGGAAACACATGTAGTTTTGGCTTAAAAATCAGCAGCTATATATCCTTCTTATGTGATGGTCTTCCCGTTTCCTGTGTATTTTATGTTGAATCAACCAGCATGTTTCCCCCTTAGCGAATACCATTATAATGTTTTGCTGAAATATCTTTTTGAGATATTATGGGTTGCTGTTAAGAAAACCAATATAAATATAAATATAAATATGTACCTTTCTACTCATTTTAAAAATAGTCACCATTCTGGGACAAATCTGACTGTATATTGGAATTATGTAGGAAACTTTAGAAATAGTCCAAATCTTCTTCTCAGAGATTTTGATTCAATTGTTTTGAGGTGGGGTGTCAGGATCCGGAGTTTATAAAACCTTCTATGGTTTAGAAATGCTGATATAAATACATTTGAAAAGGGAGACCATTAGAAATGAATTCAAAGGAGTTATTGAAAAATCCCTCAAATTTTGAAGTGAGCTAACCCAAACAAAATATTTTAACCCAAAACAAAATATTTTATAAGTGGATGATTTGAATACCGAATTAAAAAATCAAAATGAAATAAAATACAGTTATAAAAGCAAATACATTTTGATATAGGTTTACTAGTGAATGTGAAAGGCATCTATGATTTTTTTTACTATTTGTTCCCTAAAATTCAGTGTTGTGTTAACTATGGCAAGGAAATCCAGCACCAATTTTATTTCATAAAGGTCATTTCGGTAGTGCTGGTATTGATTATAAAGACATAAGTATGTTATATTTAAGATAAATCAAGAAGTGATGTTTAAAATTTATAAGGTCAAGAAAAGTAGCTATTTGCAAAACAACATTAGAAAGCTTGATTTCACTAAAATTTACTTGATTCGAACACATTACTAAAATTTTCCTTTTTCTTTTCTGACTCCCTTAAAAAAATGGTGAAATGTAGTATTATGGCTTATCTGTAGAGCCCACTGGTCATTATTCATTACAGATGATTGTAATTGTCCACCGACTTTCTTATTTGTTAATAAATGTTTTTTCTCTGTATATTTCATGGGGGGGCCGTGAGTCTTATCAAGGAGAATAGTGTCATTATTTAAGATAGGATTTTCCGATTGTCAGGCAGCATAAGTAGGAACGTATTTGCTTCTTTTTCATGAGGATAAAAATGAAATATTTTTATCTTGAAATCCGATTTTCCTCTTATGTGAAATTCTTAAATATTAGGAATTTTCCAATGTGAGTCTTCTCAAATGCAATTTTTGAACAAGTAAATGTAATTTTTGAGTACTCCTTTTGGAGTTTCTCAGGAAAAAAAAAAGTAACTTGGATTAGGGAAGAGAAAAGATAGGTAAATGGGATACTAGAACAGGAAAGTCATTTCTGTAATGCAGCCTTAGGAGATATTAAAGGAAATAAGTCAGATAAATTATGATCATTTCCCTCCTGTGTCTGTGAGTGGAAAAAAAAATATCACACTCAAAGAGATTGTGGCCAACCCAGAGCACGTAGCTAATCCATGACCTCACACGTTCTACCATGTTGCTTTTCGGGATAGAATTCAGGCTCACGGTCCGAGTGTGGAGACTGGGGAACAGGTCTGATTCGTCCCCCTAGGGTATGTGAAAAAATGCAAGGGGAGAAATTATGCAAGCAAAATAACCTTTAACTTTTCCCTGGCAAAAGTTCCTCACTTTCTTAAATATTTCACTTCCAACGTCATGGAGTTTTTCCACCAAGCACTTTATTATTAAATTTGTAAACATAGAGAGATGCTAAAAAAATTGCACAGTGAAACCCATACAGTCACCCCCAGAGTCTACAATTTTGTCTTTTATTTTTGGACTAAAAACGTTGTTTCTTGGAGATAGTAAATACAGAATGAATATTTGCTAACTTGATCCCAGTGTAAGTATCAGATAGTGTTATTTGCAAGAAGATATTAAGGAAAATTATAAGGTAAAACAGAGGAAAAGCTAAGAACTAAATAGAGCAATGAAAATATCTAAAGCAATTATGTAAATAGTTACTACAAAAAAAGCATACTTTGTAAAACCGCCAAACAAAAGCAATTATAAGGTTCGGAAAATTGATTCGCCATTGACCTTTTAGAGTTTGCAAATTGTATCATTGTTCTAGGGTAAAATTCACTGTGTGTGAAATATTTTCAACAGTTTAGATAAGAGATTTATCTCTTAATAGGTTATTAAACTTCCTCTGTGTTTGGATGATCAAACAACCTATGAAAGGCAGACTCAGCTTCCTCCCGAATTTCCAGTTTCTTTAATGGCTGGAGCAGAGACAGCAGAATCAGGCGTGGAGAATACGGCTGGCCTTTCAGAGAAACAAACAGAAGAAAACATTTGTTCATCCCTGGATGGTAAGGCTAAAATCCTCCCTACGCTCTTCTCAGGGTTAGTTGACTGTCTTCAGCATTCTATTACTAATATTTCAAGTTGTGTTATATTGTAGAAAACTGAGAAAGAAATTTTAATTATTAATGTAGTTATTTCTATGCCATGCTGTTTAAAGAGAATGTAATCATTGACAAGAATATTAGTTTCCATATTGCATAATTATTTACTAATTATAATCAACTGTAGAATTACTTCATTGAAACACAGGTCTTTCTCCACGGACTTGTGGCTTAAAGTAAAGCTCTAGAATTTTCTTGCTTGCTCACAAGAGTGGTAACCAACAAATGGCTATGAAAGAGAACATACTCTCATAAAGCAGTCTTCAGCTAATATAGTTTATTTCATAAAGCTGTTTTCAAAGACTGGCTTAATCAAGCACTAAATAAGCAAATAACATTCTCTGAACTAGTTAATGTACAGCTTACAGAAGGGATATATTAGCGATTACTATTATTTTTTGCGAAAGAATTATTTCCTTTACCAAAAGATGTACAAGATTCTTTAACAGGTTGTATCTTCCAGCAGTAATAATAGTATCAGGAGTAAGAGTATGGGCTGAACTCTAGTACAACTAATATTAGAAGACTTACCAGTAATAATAATTACATGTGATACATGTTTTTTCCTGTGCCAGGCACTATAGTAAGGACTTTATTTTTTAGTTCGGAAATTAGCAAATATTTCAAACATATGGTTCAGCAAATAACATATACCAGTAATAGTAACCAGCTGTGTCCGTTCTTGCTACTTTGCCATCTTTGCTCTACGCCTTTTCTTTTAAAAAGTAACATTTTAGGGGAACCTGGGTGGCTGTCTGTTGGGCGCCAGACTCTTGATTTTGCCTCAGGTCATGATCTCGGGGTTCGTGAATTTGAGCCCCGCATTGGGCTCTGAGCTGGTGGCACGGAGCCTGCTTAGGATTCTCTCTCCTTTTCTCTCTGTCCCTCCCCCTGTTGCATGAGCATGCATAAGAGTGCATTCTCTCTCTCTCTCAAAATAAATAAACATTTTTTTTAAAGTAACATTTTACATGTGATTCAGGTCACCTGTGAACTGCTTGCTACTTATGTTCCAACCCTCTTAGACTTCCTATTGATAGTTTCCGTGTATGTTTCAATACATTTCCTACAGATATATGTAATTATCAGCAATGTATAATGTCTTTTCTATGTTTTTAAAGGTTATGTAAGTAACCATGCTTTATACCTATTTCTGCAACTTTATTTTCTGTCAGCATTATCCTTGAGATTTACACAGCTCATACACACACACTTATATATATTTTGGTTTATTGATTCCTTTGCCGTATAATTGCATACATAGCAATGTGCATGATTTTAACAAAATGTGTTGATTTTTATTTTATATGTTGTTTCAAGTTTGGCTTAATTGTAAACAAGATTACAGTGTTTATTCTTGGACATGTTCTCCCTAAGCACATAGGTGCGAATTTCACTAGCATCTATCTACCTAGGAGAGGAATCACTGAATCACAGGGCACACGCTTAACTGCCATCAAAATTGTTGTATCAATTTGCCCTTCTAACAGATGTCTAGGATCTTGTTTGGCTCACATCCTATCAATCTTTGTTACAGTCAGTTTTGCCAATTCAGTTGCAATGAAATATCTCTTTGCTTGAATTAGAATATTCCTGAATATGACTAAGTTTGACCATTTTTTCCAAATGTTTCTTTGACCATTTGGTTTTTATCTTCTGTGAACTGTCTATACCTATATTTTGTTCACTTTTCCTCTGGGTCATCTTTTTCTTTTCTTTTTAAAAAAAATTGTTTTAACGTTCATTTATTTTTGAGAGAGAGAGAACATGAGTGGGAGAGGGGCAGAGAGAGAGGGAGACACAGAATCTGAAGCAGGCTCCAGGCTCTGAGCTGTCAGCACAGAGCCCGACAAGGAGCTTGAACCCACAAGCTGTGAGATTATGACCTCGGCTGAAGTCGGACACTTAACCGACTGAGCCACCAAGGTGCCCCTAAAACTTTTTCTTATTAATCTGTAAGAGTTCTGGACTTTTCTTTTTTTAATGTGAAATGAGTCATGGGAAGTACTTGATTTCTAATTCAATCTTTGATTGTTACTGATTATTCACTCATTCTATTTAATTCATTTAAAAAATCAATTGAATTAACTTAGCCATAGTATTATTGCGCATATAATCTATAGTAATACTATGACTATATATGATTATATATAATGTATAATATACGTATATAATTTAGATTATATTATATACATATGTACATAATACAATATATGTTATTATACATACAAGTATTAAGTCTATAATATATGTTATACATTATACCCATGTAATATGTATATTACATTTGTATTCGTAGTTTATCTTTAAAGTTTATTTCCTTTTGTTCCAGTTTTCTTGACTAGGGAATACACTCAGATTGCTCAAAATAAAATCTGCCTCCCACTGGAACCTAGTTCTTCTCCTTGAAGGAAACCAATGTTTTCTGAGTATTACTCCATAGATATTTTATGTTTCTATAGGGAAATACATAAAAATACTATTGTAATTTTTCAATACCACTAAATTTGTAATTACAGTCTTCTTTTCATTATTCATATTGGTTAATATATGCCTCCTTCGCTTTTCTTTATCAGTTTTGGTTGGGTTTTATCTTTTTATTCATGTTTTTAAACATTTACAACTGCTTATCTATCTCCACCGAGACTCCCTCTCCGTTGATCTTTTGTTTTCCATGTATTTATACTTAGCTTTATTATTTCTGTACTCCTATTTTCTTCAGGTTTGGGGGAAGAGTTACTTTTCAGTCCTGATTTGAAAGCTTGAGTTATTTATCTTCAGTTTTATTTATATGGTAGATATGGGTGAAATCACCAATTCTGACCTACATCTGTGTATTTGTCCTTACAGTGCTATCAATATTGTGTTATATATTTTAGATGTGTTGTTAAATGCATGCAATTTTGTGATTATTAGTTTATATGTAATTATTTCTTTCATACAGATGTAGTCTTTCTCTATGTGCCTATTAATGCTTCAATTTTTATTGTATTTCTTCTGCTGTTAATACTACCACCTAACTTTTTTTGATAAATGTTTTATGGCATATGTTGTTTTTCTAATATTTATTTAAAAAAATAAAATTCGAGGCAACTGGGTGGCTCAGTCAGTTAAGCATCTGACTTTGGCTTGGGTCATGATCTCGTGGTTGGTGAGTTCGAGCCCTGCATTGGGATCTGTGCTGACAGCTCAGAGCCTGGAGCCTGCTTCGGATTCTGCATCTCCCTGTCTCTTTGCCCCTCCCTCACTTGCACTCAGTCTCTCTCTCTCTTCCTCTCAAAAATAAATAAACATTAATAAAAATTTAAAAAAATACAGCCCATCTTTAAAAAAATAAATTAAAATTAAAAATTAAAATTCATCTGTGGTGTTCTTTTGAGTATGGCTTAGCAGCATGAATCTAGATTTTAGTTTTGTATTCAAGACAAGTAGTTAATATGTGTCTTTTAATAGATGAGTTTAATTTTTTGTAATTATTGTTATTGCTGTTACATTTGTACTTGCTGATAACATTTTTTTTGCAATTTAGTTTTGCCACCTTATTTGTTTGCTTTTAAAAAATACTTTATTTCCTGCATTTCTCTTTCACCAAAAATAATTTTATTTTGTTTATCCTCTGCAGTTTATTATCTATAGATTTTATTAATTATTTCAGATGTCATCCTGAATTTTCTTATCTACATTTTTAACTAAAAGTTGTTTTTTTTTTTAAGTTTATTCATTTTGAGAGAGAGTGAGTGAGCATGAATGGGGGACGAGCAGAGAAAGAGGGAGAGAGAAAATCTCAAGCAGGCCCTGCACTGCCAGTGGGAAGCCGGACTAGGGGACTAAACTCACAAAGTGTAAGATCATGACTAGAGTCAAAATCAAGAGTTGGATGCTTAACTGACTGAGCCACCCAGGCACCCCTAAAAATTGTTTTACAAAATCTAACTCCATCTGGTTTTTCTCTTCTCTTCCTGAACATGACAAGGACTTTTGGTATATTTTGCCTACCTATTAAACACCTCCATGTACTCTCATATTATTCTTGGCTATGCTTTCAGTTCACTCTTTCATTAAAGAGAAAACTCAGTTATTTTTTTTTTTACTCTCAAGAGAAAATTAATTCACTGACACATTTCGTCAATATTTGTGCTTCATAGGCTTTTTATATAGTTTGTCTTCACTCTGGTTCCATTTTCCTTCTTGTTGAAAAAAATCTTTTGTAATCCATTTACAGTTTGGGTCTATAAGTAGCAAACTCTCTTAGCCGTTGTATATCTGAAAAAGTATTCTTTCTTACTTTTCCTCTTTTTCACCATTTATCCATGTATTCATTCTAGAATAGTAATAACTTTCCCTCACTATTTTCTCCAGTGTCTTTTTGTGTCTGTTGAAGCTGATGAGAAGTTGGTATTAAGTGGGTAGCAACGGAAGGATCTTAAGAAGAGAAGTGATGTATTTCAATTTCCATTTTAGACAGTTCCCGCTGGTAATTTTTAGGAGGATTTATTTGAAGAGGGCATGTCTAAAATCAGATGAGTTAACAAAAACTTAGAATAATGCCAGCCACAGAAGAGGTCTGAATTAAGGCAGCAATAGTAAGTCGGAGAAGAGAGTATAAATGTATTAAGTATTAAAAAAGTGCAAGAGAATAACTATAGGACTAAGAAAAGAATGTCCCTGTTGATTGATTAAATATTGATGGTAAGGAATAATTAAGGATGATTCCTCATATTTTAGCATGGGTAGACATGAATATTAACCAGCAGATAGTATTAAATAAAGGAAAAGGGACAAGATTAGAGGGAAAAAAAAAAAAACAGGAGCTTGATTTTGGAGCTACTGAGTTTGAGATCCCCATGTTGTATCCAAGTAGAAATGTTTAGGAGATCTTTGGGAAAATGCACATGAAGCTCAGGAGAGAGATGGAAAGTAAGGGAGAAGAATGTGTCCATTAGAGAGGCATAAACACAAAGACCCTACCTGAAACTGCTAAGTGGTCGAGTTCCACCATGGAGAGTGCGTAGAGTAAGGTGGCGTTGGGTTGAAAGCATAGGTCAGGGAACCAGCAGTGTTTCCTGGGAAGTGATATTGGATCTCTGCCATAATGGCCAGATCTAAAGCCTGCAGTATTTGATTTCCTAATAGCATCTGCCTTCTTGGCTTGTTCTGCCTATCAGCTGGGCAACACAGAACTTCATACTCAACTTCTGATAAATGTTTCTTGTGTCTGGAGTTTCCCAAAGCCCTTGGAGATTATGCTTTGCTGAGCCGAGTAGGACTCCACTGATTGCTGGACTCAATTTCTAGAACCCACTGCTTTCTTCACTAAGAGGTGGGTCCAGTACAAGCCCTCGGCTTCCATAGCCATACCTGACCTGTTTGCTTGTGAGGAAACCATTATCATCAGCTGGTGATTACTAAATTACCAACCACCTCCAGACAAACAAATGTCCCTTTATAGAGTTACATATAACTGGGAAGGTTATGTTGAAATTTTATATACATAATTTATATATATCTAATGACATCACTTGGCTTTAAACAAATATTTGTGAAAATAAATTAGATATGAGATACTGTAGTCCTCCCTGATCAGCAGGGAATACGTTCCAAGACCCCCAGTGGACGTCTGAAATTGCAGATAGTAGTGAACCCTAGAAATATTATACTATGTTTTTTCCTATACGTACATAGCTATGATGAAGTTTAAATTATAAATTAGGCACAGTAAGAGATTAACAGCACTAACTAATCGTAAAGTAGGACAATTATAACAAAGTACCATACTTAGAGTTATGTGGATGTAGTCTCTCTTTTTCTCTCTCATAGTATCTTATTGTAGATGTGACATCATAAAATGCTTGTGTGATGAGATGCAGTGAGGTGAACGACAGGCACTGTGACGTAGCGTCAGGCTACTGTTGATCTGACGATATGTCAGAAGGAAAATCTTTTGGTTTCTGCCATGCAGTTGACCGCGGATAACTGAAACCATGAAAAACAAAGCCCCAGATAGGGAGACTACTGTATATCCTGAACCTAGGTTGTCAGTGCCAACACTATCAAGCAAGTTGATGAAGGTGTATTGTTTCCCACATTTGAGAACTTGGATTTGTTCTACTTGTAGCCAGAGAAGATGGGTGACTGACATCATGGTCTAGTTTTGCAGGATAATGAGTAGAGCTGATTGTCCTCAAAATGCACAGGTTTAAGTTGAGTTTAAGCATTCTGTGTTGGAGCTCAATAAGTTTAAGACTTTAATTTTTTTTATTTTAGGTGGATAACAATGCTATTGTCAATATGCTTGGTGTGATAAGGGGAGGATGGAATGGTGGGGTACATAGAATGAGCCTAAGGCACTGGCAGTGTAAGAAAAAACAGACAGGGCCATAAAAAGCCAGCCAACGCCAGACTTAGCCTCTTTCCAAATTGGTGGGGCAGTTCTATTGAGGACATGGGTGGCCACTGTGGTTGAGACTTACTGTGTGTCTATAGGAGAATGACTTCAGCCCAATGTCTCTTCTTTATACTGAATCAGATGGTCAGGCCTTCCAACAGGAGGGTCAGGGATGCCTTTATTCTGTGAAAACAAATTACTTCAACATTCGAATATTACCTGTGTAATTTGGGAGTCTTAGATATAGAAAAGGAAATAAATGTCTAAATCTTTTCTGATGGTTGAAGATCATCAAGAATTAACAAATCAAGAAATGTAGAAGAAATGATTATAATTTCATTAGATAAAAAGAAAACACTGCAGTTGATTTTTTGTTTAAATTCCAAGTTCAAATGTCCAGTCAATTCAAGCCACTGTGGGGTACTAAAAAATGTGTATGTGTAATGTAGATTTCCTTCCCCTCCCCCTTCCTTCCTTCCCCTCCCCCTCCCCCTTCCTTCCTTCCTTCTTTCTTTTTCTTTTTCCTTTCTTTTCTTTTCTTTCTTTCTTTCTTTCTTTCTTTACTTCTTTCCTTCTTTCTTTTTTCTTTCTTTCTTTCCTTCTTTCTTTTTTCTTTCTTTTTTCCTTCCTTTCTTTTTTCCCTCCTTCTTTCTGTTTCTTTCTTTTTCTTTCTTCCTTGTTTTTTTTCCTCCCAACATTTTAGGATTAAGCATGGAACCAAAAATCTTATTTTAGAATTTTCAACTTTTGGGAAAATAGGTTCTGCCTTAACAGTAATAATATTTCAGTGATACTGACATTTTAACCTAGTTTTAGGATACTGAGCTGAAGACGCAAAGCAATTACTCTCAGACTCTTCGTCACCAGATCATTTTTGCTTTCTAGTTTTTCCTCGGGGGACTGTGGCTATATTTTCCACACCTTCTGCACCATGCTCGGAACTTAGCTTTTAGAACGCTGCCCTCAGTTCCCCTAAAAGGAAGACAGGTGGTATTCCAAGAAACAGAAATACTGACATGATCAATAGAACACTGTGTACCGTGAGAGGAAGAATCTTTTATGCTTGAAGAAAATGCTTGGAAAAGGCTGATTTGCATCTGCTGTGCTCTCAGCTCAGAGACGGATTTGAGCTGTATAGTCCAAGACTGCGCAGGGATGTTTTGCTCCCATTCAGAATAGATTTATACAAAAACGGAACATAGCAACCTCTTCAAATACGTGTCTCTGCTACATTGGTTATATTTATTTATTTTTCTTAGAGGCTTCCTAAACATATTATTAGCAGTTAATATCCCCCATGGGTTTGTTTTCTAATATATCAGGGCTGTGCTACAGTATGCTGTTTCTGCCACTGATATGTTGCTAAGAGATTTAATAATGGGTAAACAAACACAACATGTGGTAATTCATTTCAAATTAAAAGTTTATTAAACTCTGGCTTGATGGCTTTCTGGCTATTTACAATTAAAGGAGCAAACCTTAGGGAAGGGGTGGCCACGTGATGTGTTCATGGCTGCAACGTTTCTATCTGAAAAATATGTTTATGATCTCTCACAAGCTGTCTCACATTGACAGGCTCCAGACAGAATCTGCTGAATCCACTCTACCCCCCAAATCATGAAAAAGTGACTTTAAGATTCACTTGCAAACACTTTAAAATTCACTTGCAAATCATGAAAAAAGTGACTTTAAGATTCACTTGCAAACACACACACACACACACACACACACACAGACACACACAGGCACTCTTGAGAGGATTCTGAATTTAACCCCACGGCCAGTATTTTGAGCGGTGATCAGCCTTGCAAATAGGTGGATGCCTGAGGCCAGAACGTATTTATGAAAGGCTAGAAGAAAAGAGCCATGATAATTTTTGCATTATTACCATCTTTTAGGCTGGTTTACTTTTTAGGGGGCAGACTAGGGAAATATTTGTTATGCTTGATAATTTTGTTTTGTGTGTACCTACATGGCATACACAATGGTCTCTGGCAACATCTATACATGTTTTTTGATGCAACATTCAATTCGGGCAAGTTTTATTGTGTAACCAGCGTCAACAAAGAAGGCCGCCAAATTCTCTGGGAATGCAAACCAAAATAGCATGCAATCCTCACCCTGCAGGGGCTTACTTGAGCCCAAGCATACTCCTCCGCTGAGAAATACACACACACACACACACACACACACACACGCGTGTTGGATACATGATGGGAAGGTCTATCAGCACTCTATTCACAATTCAGGACCATCAAGCTTTCTGGAACAAACTTCAAACTTGGAGGAGTGAAGCAGATGGAATTGGCTGAATAAGAAAGACGTAGTTAGAGGAGTTAGGTGGGAAATGTACCCTGTTAATCAGATGTGTTCTCTGGTTCAGTCATCTCATAGTGGGATTCCCAGGGAGAGGGGGACCACATGGAAAGAGCAACCTGCTGAAAGAGAGAAACTCCTCAATGGAATTATGGGAGACATGGGAGTTTACAACACAGTATAGTACATGCTACCTTGTGACGCATTGGGTTGTGTTATATGCATATACTGTGTTCCCTATACTATAATTCTGTAATCCGAGGTGTCACAGAGCCCGCTGTGGGACAAGATAAGTAAGCAGACTGTGAGTTGTGAGTTCATGTGAAACCCTCGGATGGACTCTCAGAAACAAACAAGTGAGCTTTTGGAGGCGGGTGACATTCTCATGAACTCTTTTTAATGCAATCCCGTTTTAAATCCTATATCGGTGTGATCTGGAAAATGTGTGTTAACTTCACAATTTTGTCCTGGGGTGAAAACGGTAGTTTGGAATTCACTGGTGGAAATGCTTTAGGATAAAAGAAGAGCCACGAGAGAAGTTAAGAAGTCAGAATGGTACAGAGTATATTGGAAGAACTCTAACGAACTGTAGGATTCCAGCACACGTATGGGGATAGATTTGGGCAAAGGAGTAAGTGAAGGTGAGAAATCCAGTAAGAAGGCCATCGCATTAGCCCAAAGAAGAAGAGATGGTAAGGGCTCGGCATAGGATAGTGGCAGCGAGATGCAATCAACAGGGTTTCCTCAAGAGAATTGTTAAAGTCGAGTCAACCGGATTTGGCAGATGAAAAGTTGTGCCATAAAGAGAAATGAGAAAATTATAGCTCGGGTATCTAGGAAGATAGTCTTGCTTTTACAAGAGGTGAGGTACCTAAAGGGGCTGATTTCAGATAAAAGGTGACCAATTGGTCTTGATCAAATTGAGTATAAATTTTTTAAAGTTTGTGTGTTATTTGTTTATTTATTTATAGAGAGAGGAAGGGAGAAAGACCAAGAGAGAGAGGGAGAGAGAAAATCTCAAGAGGCTCTGCACTGTCAGCCCAGAGCTGGATGCGGGGCTCAACTCGCAAACTGTGAGAACATGACCCGAGCCAAAATCAAGAGGCGGACGCTGAATGGACTGAGCCACCCAGGCGCCCCTTGATCAAATTGAGTTTAAGGTATTGGGGAAATTAGTAAGATTGTGACCAGCTTGAAGTTGGAAAAAAAATGGATTTAAATTCAGGAGGGACATGTGGGTGTCATCCTAATAGAGATGGGGCCTAAATCACAAAAAGGACAGTGGGAAAACTATAGGAAAACCTTAATTTAAGGGACAGAAGAAAGAAAAGGGTAGAGTCAACTGAAAAGGAGCAATCTGAAGACGTAGAGGGGCGCCTGGTGGCTCAGTTGTTTGACTTCGGCTCAGGTCATGATCTCGCAGTTCATGGGTTTGAGCCCCACCTTGGGCTTTCTGAGCTCTCCACTCTCAGTGCAGAGGGCAGAACCCGCTTCACATCCTCTGTCTTCTTCTCTGTCTGCCCTCCCCTCTCTCTTTTTCTCAAAAATAAACATTTTTTAAAAAATGAAGTAGAAGGACCAGAATGTGTGGTATCATGGAGGCTATGGAATTTTAAGCATCTCAAGAAAGGAGCAGGGGGGTGGGTCACATCAGTAAATTACTCTGTTGAAGTACTACTCAAAATTTTTTTTTTAATTTTTTTTTAACGTTTATTTATTTTTGAGACAGAGAGAGACACAGCATGAACAGGGGAGGGGCAGAGAGAGAGGGAAACACAGAATCAGAAGCAGGCTCCAGACTCTGAGCCATCAGCCCAGAGCCCGACGTGGGGCTCGAACCCGCAGACCACGAGATCGTGACCTGAGCCGAAGTCGGACGCTTAACCGACTGAGCCACCCAGGCGCCCCACTACTCAAATTTTAAATGCATACAAATCATTCAAGGATCTAGTTAAAATGCAAGTTCTGATCTGGTAGGTCTGAATCCAGCTTTAGACTTTGCAGCTCCTACGTGATACATGATACATTCCTCATCCTTGAGGAATGACGAAACCATAGTTTGCTTTGCAAATCAAGTACATTTTGATGCCTTTTTAAAGGATAGGTAAGAAATGAGGCACAAACCAGACTGCAGTGACCAGAGGAGGGAACAAAAAAGAAGAAATGAAGGCAGTGAATATAGAAGACGCTCTCGAAAATGAGGTGAAGGAGTTTCAAGAGAGGTGAAGGGTTGAGAGAAGATTGTACTTGTGTGTTTTTTTTTTTTTAATGGATGAATACTTACCCCTCTCTTAATAAACGATGGGAAAATATCTGGAGGAGGAAAAATCAAGAGTGTAAGGGTCTGTTGGAGAGAATTCCCATCATAAGCAAGATAGATGGGAGAGGTTAGTCCTGGAAAGCAAAAAGGATAATTCTTCCTCTGAGGTAAAGGAGAGAAGGAAAAAAAAAAAAAAAAAGCAGAGTAGTTTAAAAAACAATTCTTTGATACTTTCTATTACCCAAACACTTTCCTTTTTCTTTCTGCTATCTGCTGTGGGCACCCCCCCCCACCCCTTACTCCATCGCTCCCACCCCTGCCAGTAAGCATTGGTACTCACTGATCTCTTTACCATCACTAAAGTTTTGTACTTTCAAAATTGTTGTAGAGTACAGTGATTTTTTGTTGACAATGCCTCCTTTTAGCCAACATAGTGCCTTCGAGACTCATCTGAATCATATGTATCAACAGCTCATTCCTACTCCTGGCGGGGTAACATGCCCGTGAATGGATGTAGCATCCTTTAACTATTCACTTATTAAAGGACACAGCGATTGTTTCCATATTTTGGCGATTTTGAATAGAGTTGCTATAAATATTCACATACAAATTTTTGTGTGAGTATAGTATTTATTTTTCTAAGAGATATACCTAAGAGTAGAATTGCTGGGTTGGAGGCTATGTATATTCTTAACTTTATAAGGAACTTCCCCTTGTACAGAGTGGCTGTACAATTTTGCATTTCTGCAAGGAGCACATGAGATTTTCAGTTGCTCTGCACCCTTGTCTACACTTAGTATTGTCGGTTTTTCCCGAAAGTTTTTCTAATTCACATTCAGATTAAATTTGAAATCATAATTTCAATTTGTGTTCTTTTAGTGGCTAATTTTATTAACCATCTTCATATATGCTTACTGGCCATTTATATTAATATCTGCTAAAGTATCTGTTCAAGTATTTTGCCTATTTTGAATTGGGTTGTTGGTTTTTCTGTTGTTGAATTTTGAGAGTTCTTTATACATTCTGGATACAATCCTTTGTTGGATACGTGGTTTGCAAATGCCTTTTCCGTGTCTGTAGCTTGCCTTTATTTCTTTCTTGCTTTCTTGCTTTCTTTCCTTCTTTGTATTTATTTGTTTATTTTTGAAAGAGAGAGAGAGAGAGAGAGGGAGTGAGAACAAGTGGGGGAGGGGCAGAGAAAGAGGGGGACAGAGGATCTGAAGTGGGCTCTACATGGACAGCAGAGAGCCTGATGTGGGGATCAAACTCATGAACAATGAGATCATGACCTGGGTCGAAGGCAGATGCCTAACCGACTGAGCCACCCAGGTCCTCCTGACTTTTTATTTTCTTAAAATGTCTTTCTCAGCACAAAAGTTTTGAATTTTGATTTATCATTTTTTTAACGGATTGCACTTTTGAAATCGTGTCTATGAACTCTCTTCACCTAATCTTAGGGCACAAGATTTTCTCTTATGTTTTTCCTTTGGAAAGAGGTAGAGTTTACATTTTATGTTTAGATTGATGATCCAATTTGGAGTTAGTTAAGTGTGAGGTGAACATTGAAGTTTTTTTTTTTTATTATTACTATTTTTTTCTTTTTATACATGTGAATGTCTAGCTGTTCCAACAGCATTTGTTGAAAAGACTATTTTTTCGCCACTGAGTTGCCTTTAGCCCTTTGTCAAAACTCAGTTGGCTATGCATATGTCTTTCTATTTTAGTGACGTATTAGGTGGCTTGGTGGGAGGCCTCTGCCCAGCGTGTACCATTGTGTTCAATCTAAGCCACGAAGTAGAGGCATAATGGAGGGAAAATTAATTAGCCACCGTGGGAACAGAAGCATAGATAGAAAGTAGCTGAAGGCCCATAATACTGGAACTCAGAACAGGGAGCCATGGACAAGCTGGTCACTAGAGCTCAGTTAGTATATTCATTAGCATATATCATTATATAATATTTTACGTATTATTATATAAGAGGACTTCCGTGTGGATGTCAGAGCTCCAGTATGTGTGGCCAGTTTTAGACAATTCTCCACATGTTCCCCAAAGTCCTTAGGTCACCTTTCTCTCATGTGTAAGAAAAGGAAAGCAATTTTCAGGCACTGTTAATTATCCCAGACCATAGTGGCATATACTTCTAGTTAGTAATTTGAAAGTCCATTGTTACCTTGTTTCTATGGAAGAGTTATGAATCTGATATTTAAAAATGGTATATATATGACTTCTTTGCTTTTGACATTTGGAGTTGGGTTTGTGGAGGCACTGCCCCCCAACAATTTCCTGTTAGGTGTATCTCTACTCACTCAGCTAGCTTTTAAGGAATGAGTGCATCTATAAAATACATCCTAGATTTCAAGAACTTGGAATGGTCATTTCAGAATCACCACTTGGTGAGATGTTGAGGCACGTTTTAGATACGACATTTGTTCTTTTGGGTTTCTTGATTTTCAAAAAAAAATTTTTTTTTTACATTTATTTATTTTTGAGAGACAGACCACAGGTGGGGGAGGGGCAGAGAGAGAGAGAAGGAGACACAGAATCCGAAGCAGGCTCCAGGCTCTGAGCTGTCAGTACAGAGCCCAGCGTGGGGCTCGAACTCACAGACCACGAGATCATGACCTGAGCTGAAGTTGGATGCTTAACCGACTGAGCCACCCAGGCGCCCCAAGTTTCTTGATTTTCAAATAGCATAAGTGAGTATGAGTTGATTATAATGCATGCAAAATTGAACCTCAGGGAACCACCACAGTATGTTTCCAAGTGATTAATCGGCACAAAAACTAATTACCTGCAATTTGAAGATGCTTCTACTTAATATATCAGGGAAATTCATGAAATTATTTTAAATCAGAAAAATCTTTTGAAGTATTTTAAGTAATTAAAAACTGTTAAAGTGTCAAGTGGTCAAGATCAGTCAATCTTTCTTTCTCTTTCCCCTTCCTTCCTTCCTTCCTCCTTCCTTCCTTCCTTCCTTCCTTCCTTCCTCCCATCCATCCATCCTTCCTTTGGTCCTTCCTTCAGATCAATGAAATTGTCATTTTGTAACTTTATTTATAAACTAAATACAATTTCCAATAGGTGCAACACTAAACTCCCTAAATTGGACTCAGCTAGGAAATTTCCACAGATGTGTTAATTGGAGGTGTAGTAAGGATTTCTTTCTCTCCCTCTCTCTCTCTCCCTCTCTTGCTCTTTCTCTCCCTCTTATATATATATAAATATATATATATTTATATATTTATAAAATATATATTTATAAAATTTATATATCTATAAAAT